>NC_041226.1:66138617-66164168 GCF_002837175.3 Physeter macrocephalus
GGAGCGGCTGGGCCCGTGAGCCATGGCCGCTGAGCCTGCGCGTCCGGAGCCTGTGCTCCGCAACGGGAGAGGCCACAACAGTGAGAGGCCCGCATACCGCAAAAAAAAAAAAAAAAAAAGAGTGGTTACTTAAAAAAAATATAAATAAATAAATAAATAAATATTTGACTAGTTTGACTCTGAGCAGAGTGGCAATTATATTAATTAGTCAAATCTTACAATCACAGATTTGAAAAGGAGTCTTAGAGATTCTCTTAAAACAATCCCCTCATTTTGCAGATAAGGAATCTAGAGGCTCTGGGCAGGGGCGAGGGGGTGTAAATAATTTGCTCAAGATCACATGGTCACATAGAGGCAGACCCAAGACTGGAATCTAGGTCCAGGTTCCCAGTCTAATATGCACTTTCCACTGTTACACATTCCCAGTATTCAGGGATCTGATGATTGTGGTTTTTAAGTAATTTTAAATGCACTGAATTTGTAAATTATATGCTTATTTTGGCATATTTGTTTTGTAAGTGTTTGCTTCATCTACTTTGGGGAAAATCTAAAAGAGAAACCAGCAGTGGTGACTTATCACTTACAGAGTTCAAGGCATTGGCCAAGTACTTTCTATAATGTAATCCTCTCAACAACCTTGAGAGGTAATGCATTCAAATAGATTAAGTAATTTACCCAATGTTACACAGTTAAGTGACAGAACTGAGAGTGTGTCAGGCTCTAAAGCTTATTAGCTGCTACACGATACTCCCTTCTTTTGATTAAAACAAACTTCAAGTGAAGTATTTTATACTGCATAGAAGATGGACATCCTGTGTCTCTCACGTTTGCAGAAGATACTTTCACAGACTTGCCAGAACATTCATAGCCTCAGCCAGGAGAGGAGTAGGAAGGGCATTTGTTGGGAGGAGTCCTTCACTGATGCTGTTGTGCTGTACTTGTGGGGAGGGGAAAGAAAAGCATTCGAATCTCCTAGGTCAATCAGCCAGATAGGCTGATTTTTATTGGTAGCATAGCATCTTTCTCATCAACCAGATTATTGCTCATTTTTATTAAATATTATGCCTTTTTTGAAGTGTGTTAAAGAAAATAAAAATCTTTTATTTTGTTATTATGTTTTAAGTAGTGTATTTACTCATCTCATTATTAACAATTGTAATTTTTAAGCATTTTTTCATCCCTTTGCAAATACGTTCCATAAAAAAAGTATTAAGCATGGCCTCAAAAATTGGCACGTCATTGATAAGAGCTGTAAAATGCTTTCTTCAGGAATAGTATGTAGCATTTACATGTCGCTCTGTCATTGCAACTTTTTCTTTAAAAAAATTTTTTAATGAAATTCTAAAATATGAGTCAAACTTTGTTCTGTTCACACACATTCCTGAATGATTTTTTTCCAGGTTTATTGAGGTATAATTGACATATAGCACTGTATGAGTTTAAGGTGTACAGCATAATAATTTGACTTACATATATTGTTAAATGATTACCGTTACCGTAGTAAGTTTAGTTAACATGCATCATCTCATATAGATACAAAAAATAAAAAAGAAATAAAGAAAATGAAAAGAAAAAAATTATATTTTCCTTGTGATGGGAACTCATAGGAGGTACTCTGTTAACAATTTTCAAAGATAGCACATAGCAGTGCTAACAATGGTCATCATGTTGTACATTACATCCTCACTACTTACGTATCTTAAAACTGGAAGTTTCGGGCTTCCCTGGTGGCGCAGTGGTTGAGAGTCCACCTGCCGATGCAGGGGATATGGGTTCGTGCCCCGGTCTGGGAGGATCCCACATGCCGCAGAGCGGCTGGGCCCGTGAGCCATGGCCGCTGAGCCTGCGCGTCCGGAGCCTGTGCTCCGCAATGGGAGAGGCCACAACAGTGAGAGGCCCGTGTACCACAAAAAAAACACAAAAACTGGAAGTTTGTACCTCTTGATATCCAATTCCCCCTCTCCCCACCCCCTGCCTCTGGTAACCGCAAAGCTGATCTCTTTTTCTATGAGTTTGGTTTTGTTGTCATGTTGTTGCTTTAGATTCCACATATAAACGAAATCATACAGTATTTGTCTTTGTCTGACTTATTTCACTTAGCATAATGCCCTCAAGGTCCATCCATGTTTTTGCAAATAGCAGGATTTCCTTCTTTTTTATGGCTGAATACTCTAAGTATATATATATGAAATCTCCATTCATCTATTGATGAACACTCAGGTTGTTTCTGGTCTTGGCTATTGTAAATAATGCTGCTGTGAACATGGGAGTGCAGAAATCTCTCCTTGAATGATTTTATGTACACATGTCAACATAAGATATAAGACTGCTAATCTATTTAAACAGACTTGTCGGGCTTCCCTGGTGGCGCAGTGGTTGAGAATCTGCCTGCCAATGCAGGGGACACGGGTTCGAGCCCTGGTCTGGGAAGGTCCCACATGCCGCAGAGCAACTGGGCCCGTGAGCCACAATTACTGAGCCTGCGCGTCTGGAGCCTGTGCTCCACAGCAAGAGCAGCCGCGATAGTGAGAGGCCCGCGCACCGCAATGAAGAGTGGCCCCCACTTGCCACAACTAGAGAAAGCCCTCACACAGAAATGAAGACCCAACACAGCCATAAATAAATAAATAAATAAACAGACTTGTCAAGACCCTCACAGCAAAGAGGGACTGTGTTGGCTATTGTTTTGTTGGCCAAAAGATCCATTTTGAAATGTTTTATTTTAAAAAACTGTCTTTTTTTCAAAAATTATATTTATTAGTATTAACAGTATATAATTTTAAAGATGTAATCAAAATATTCTTGAAAAATGGGAACAAAATTGGATTCACATGACTTGATTTTAAGACCTACTATAAAGTTACAATAATCAAGTTGATATGGTTTTGGTGTAAAGACAGATCAGTGGAACAGAATATAGAGTCCAGAACTGACCCACACTTACATAATCAAATGCTTTACAACAAACATGTCAAGGCAATTAAATGAGGAAAGGAAAGTCTTTGCAACAGATGGTACTGAAATGACTGGATAGATGTATGTAAATAATAATGAACTAATGAACCTTGAACCCCCTACCTCACACCACACCCAAAAAATTAATTTGAGAGGAATAATAGGACTAAGATATAAAAAGTAAAATTACAAAACTTCTAGAAGAAAACTTTGTGACTTTCAGGGTGGCAAAAAATTTCTTCAGACACAAAAAGCACTAAGGTTTTTGTGAAGCTTAGAGAAAGTTGAGAGTGTCTTCATCAAAATCAAAACTTTTGCTTTTCAAAAGGTATCATGAAAAAATGAATGGTAAGACACAGACTGGTAGAAAATAAACTAGAGAAAGCCCTCACACAGAAATGAAGACCCAACACAGCCATAAATAAATAAATAAATAAACAGACTTGTCAAGACCCTCACAGCAAAGAGGGACTGTGTTGGCTATTGTTTTGTTGGCCAAAAGATCCATTTTGAAATGTTTTATTTTAAAAAACTGTCTTTTTTTCAAAAATTATATTTATTAGTATTAACAGTATATAATTTTAAAGATGTAATCAAAATATTCTTGAAAAATGGGAACAAAATTGGATTCACATGACTTGATTTTAAGACCTACTATAAAGTTACAATAATCAAGTTGATATGGTTTTGGTGTAAAGACAGATCAGTGGAACAGAATATAGAGTCCAGAACTGACCCACACTTACATAATCAAATGCTTTACAACAAACATGTCAAGGCAATTAAATGAGGAAAGGAAAGTCTTTGCAACAGATGGTACTGAAATGACTGGATAGATGTATGTAAATAATAATGAACTAATGAACCTTGAACCCCCTACCTCACACCACACCCAAAAAATTAATTTGAGAGGAATAATAGGACTAAGATATAAAAAGTAAAATTACAAAACTTCTAGAAGAAAACTTTGTGACTTTCAGGGTGGCAAAAAATTTCTTCAGACACAAAAAGCACTAAGGTTTTTGTGAAGCTTAGAGAAAGTTGAGAGTGTCTTCATCAAAATCAAAACTTTTGCTTTTCAAAAGGTATCATGAAAAAATGAATGGTAAGACACAGACTGGTAGAAAATATTCACAATGCGTATATCCAGAGAAGGACTTTATCCAGACTAAAGAAGCCCTATAATCAAATAAGAAAAACACAACCTAATTTGTAAAAATGGGCAAAAATCTTGAACACAAAAAAGATATATGAATGATTAATAAGCACATAGAAATATGTTCAACATCATTATCATCAGAGAAATACAAATCAAAGCCGAATACCACTTCACACCCAGTAGAATGGCTGAAATTAATAAGGCTGTTTCCAAATAGTAAGACTGTGGAGCAGCTCAAACTCATATACATTGCTGTTGGGAGTGTAAACTGATACACCCACATTGGAAAATTTATTGGCAGTTTCTTATTTATTTTGGCCACACAGCGTGGCTTGTGGGATCTCAGTTCCCCAACCAGGGACTGAACCTGTGCCCTCGGCAGTGAAAGCACAGAATCGTAACCACTGGACCACCAGGGAATTCCCTATTGGCTGTTTCCTATATGGTTAAATGAACATTGATCCTAGGACCCAGCAATTCCACTCCTAGGTCTTCATCTTGAAGGAAAAAACATATGTCCACAAGTCATTTGATTTAAATAAGCATGTTCAGAATGGCCAAATCCTGGGAACAACCCAAATATCTGTAAACAGGGGAATGAATTAAAAAATAGTGCTATATTCATGTAATAGAATATTACTCAGCAATAAAAAGGAATGGACTATGATATATGCAACAACATAAGTGAATCACAAAAACATTATGTTAAACAAAAAAAGCCATACATGAAGGAGTATGCTCACATTCATATGAAGTTTTAGAGCAGGCAAAACTAATCTGTGGTGATAGAAACATTAACAGTGAGAAATGATTAGAAGGGGACAAAGAGAACTTTATGGCGTACTAGACATATTCTTATCTTGATTGGTTGTTTGTTACATGGATGTACACACATCAAAATTCACCAAATTGTACACTTAAGATCCATGCATTCTGCTCTATATAAATTTTACCTAAAAAATATTTTTTAAAGATGCCATTGTATTCATAGCTATGAAGGTAGCTAACAAAGTTGTTTCACATAAAATGGGGGGCATAACTAAGTAACACAGGGTAGGGGCTTCCCTGGTGGCGCAGTGGTTAAGAATCCACCTGCCAATACAAGAGACACAGGTTTGAGCCCTGGTCCGGGAAGATCCCACATGCCGCGGAGCAACTAAGCCTGTGAGCCACAACTACTGAGCCTGTGCTATAGAGCCCGCGAGCCACAACTACTGAAGCCCGCACACCTAGAGCCTGTGCTCTGCAACAAGAGAAGCCACCGCAACGAGAAGCCCGTGCACCGCAATGAAGAGTAGCCCCCGCTCACTGCAGCTAGAGAAAGCCTGCAAGCAGCAACGAAGACCCAACACAGCCAAAAATTTTAAAAATTAAATTAAAAAAAAACGTATGCACAGGGTATAGAAGAAAAATTCATATTGGACTACTGTTGAATATTACTAAACAATGGAGTATATTTTACTCTACAAAGCCTGGATGTACTAAATATTTAGAAACATTACATGGAAGAGCTGGAAATGCATTATTTTGTTACGGAAACCAGTTCAATTGGATTTTAGTATTTTGAGAGGACTATGGATATATTGAAAAGCATAGAAGACAAAGCAACGTGTAGTCGTTTCTATAAGAAAATGTGAAATGAGTGACAGTTACAGATTCAAGAAATGGCAGAGGGGGCTTCTTAAAAAACAAACAATGTGAATAAAAGAGTAGATGGAGGAAATAGCTCTTTTATTTTTCACAGATGACAATTATATGCAATAATTCAAAACTATAGGAAGAGCAATTTAGTTTAGACTTTTAGAAAGAATTTAGTGATTGAACATGTTCGCACCGGCCAAAGGTTAGACACTGGAGCCTTAGAAGTTCATTGTTGGTAGTTCTGCCTGCAAGCGCATGAAGAACTACTGGACATTTGAGAGCCCCTCACGGCCCTGATCTGGTGAACCCAGGATATCTGGGATCAGTTAAAGGAAACCCCGAAGTCAGTACACACCCTCATTCATTTCGGTTCTCATGAACTACAGGATAAAGGAAGGTGTTTGTTAATTTTTTTTTTTACTAATAAGAATCCCCTGACTTCTGATCTTTGGTGCTCAGCTTAAGTGTTAACTCCTCTGGGAAGCCTCTCTGGCTCACCCTTCTCCCAGGCTGTGTTAGATGTTCCCCCCTTATGCTTCTGTTTACAGGTTCTTGCCTTAGTATACTGCATCTAGTTTTCCACTTTTCAAACGATCACAAACTTAGTGGCCTAAAACAACATACATTTATTATGTCAGTTTCCATGGGTTGGGAGACCAGGCATGGCTTAGCTGCGTCCTCTGCCTAGAGTCTTATAAAAGTACAGTTATGGTAGCAGCCGGGCCATCTTCCTTCCTGGAGCCCAAGGTCTTCTTCCAAGCTCATGCGGTTGCTGGCAAGATTCAGTCGCTTGCATCTGTTAAGACTGAGGTTCCTATTCTCTTGCTGGCTGTCAGCCAGGGGCCACTCTCATCTCCTAGAGGCCATCCACATGTGGTCCTCTCCCAATGTAATGTATTACATCTGAAGTAGCTTCCTTCTTCAGAGCCAGCAGGAGAATCTCTCTGACTTCTAGACCCTCTTTTAAAGGGCTCACCTCATTAAATCATGCCCATTCAGTTTCGTCTTCCTTTTGATTAACTCAAAGTCAACCAATTAGGGGCTTTAACTACATCTACAAAACCCCTTCACCTTTGACACACAGTGAGTGTGAGTGCTATCCCACCATACTCACAGGTCCTGTCCACCACACTCAAGAGTGTGGGTCACTGGGGTTCACCTTAGGATTCTGCCTACCACAGGTAATGTGTCATGAGTTGAAACAGAAAATACATGAAGATGGGCAGTTTTATTGGGGTTAAATATTGAGTCTAATATTTGAGGCATTGAGTTTGAAATGCCTGTGTGTCACCTGGGTGTAGAATACTGTCTTTGGTGACTTTCCCCACAGTCCCCATGGACTTTGGCAACCATTCCACTCCAGTACAAATACTGCAAAACCATCTTCTGAATAACTGAATATCCATCCAATGGGACAGAAGTAGTGGTTGCATGAATGATAAGAGCATCTTAAAATTTCTTTGATTGTGTCATTACAACCTTGATGTAAATTTTCAATCTTATACATTTTACTTATAGTTTTGTGCATATGTGTATATACACATATCTCAAAATGACATGAAGTTCTTTCCCATGATATATTTGCTTTAAGTAGTGTGAGATATTCTTATGAAAAATGGATGCACAAACCACACGTTTATACTCCATTACATCAACAGTATACATTTATTTCCTAATATTTTCTGGGTTCTCTGGCTTTAGGACAGAAACCAAAACACATTCTTTCTTATGCTTTGAATTCTAAGAAGAAGCATCCTTATAATGATATGTTATTATGTCCTTCTACAGACTGTGATCTCATGCAGTATAATGTAGTTTATGTGATACGTGATATTATATAGTTGATGTCCATGAATACTGTTGTATTTTGCATTTGCAGCATGTGGGTTGGCATTTTATGGGAAGAGTCTGTGTTACAGCTACACAGTTGCCCCACAAAGGATAAAACAGCTGCCAACTGAGAGTAGGCACTGCCTGAGGCCTTTCAGAGCTCCTTTTAACTACAAGAACATCAAACAAGATGGTGGATGGCTTCATTAACAGCCTGTGTGAATAGCATTTTCTCACTTTGAGATAAAAATGTTCTGAAGAGTTTGTTTAGGTCTACTAATGAATATTTCATCCCCGGTGGAGGGAACACACAGGGGACTGCCGCACTAACAACCCTTCCGTGAACTCACCCACCCTTTGTGTTCAAGCGGTGTGTGTATCCGGAGAGGACGGGGCTGCACATTTGAGAGCACTGACTCTTTTCGAACGTGGTTTCCTTCTTGTTTGGTTTGGTTTGCCATGTGAAACAATTGATTTCTCGCTTGCAGTCTAAAAGTGTGGTACGTATGTGAGAAATCAGACTAGAGCAGTATTTATTTAGTAAACATCTAACTTCAGGATTTTAAAACACTCCCTCCTGAAGACTTTTATTAGGATGAAATTTCACATGGAATATAAAATTAAAATGTTTACAAATAAGTATGTTTTGCTGTGTCTCATGATGACTTTAATTTTTGAGTTTAAAAAAAAAAAATCTTTGAAGTGTATCAGCCTTTACATATTCACAAGATCTGAAGGATCAGGCCCTTCATTTGCATTTTTGAATTTTCTTTAGCTCAGAATAGATTTGATTAAAAAAGAAAATTTGGCACAAGATTAATCCATAATAGGATTTTATTGCTTCTGTTATTTAAAAAAAACAAACAAACAATGTTATGCTTTGAGGTGTGATTAGCACATAAGTACAGCAGCTACTTTTCAGATATGTCTCATTTCATTTTATTATGTATTCAGTCATTGGATTCCACATTTGTGGAATGGTGTGTTGGAAGTATACAGTTTAGTTCACTCTCCTTACATCCACCAAGTGACACAAAATTTAATAACATTTGTTTTTGCCTGATTGTAACAAATGTTATTCATACTTACTAGGTGTGAGGTCTAATTTGTTACGAAAACTAATAGGTTTCCCTAAAAGTACATCCAGTAGATTTTTGAATTGTGAGAAATTTAAAGTTATGGTTGAAATGCTAAAATTAAGTTGCCCCACCCTGCTTCAGGGGCCAGATTTTGCACTATTAAACATCTACATAAGTAAGGATTTCAGAAATCAGTACACTTCCTTTCATGTGTAATCTACTTGGAACATTGCTCTTTTTTTTTATAGTCTATCTTGGTTAGAAAAGTTAAGATCACAATGACTGTTGCTTTTCCATAAATGACCAGTTTAATTTTTTCCTTGGTATGACCTTTGATTTTGAATTGTTCACTCTGTTTCCTGTAACATTATGGTAACAATTTAATATTTCTTGAGCACAAGCTGAGAATTAAACAAGGTTCAAGACTGGAAGGTAAACTTGGTGCTTGGATTTATGGTCTAAAATAGGCATATACTTCAAAGACAAGCTGTTAAAACACGTAGTTAATATAAAAAACTCATTACCTGAAGAGGCTGTGTCAGCCATATATATGTATTGGATATATCTATGAATTATAGAAATGCCTGACTTCCTACATACTTATCCTTTATCTTATTTATATATGAATATATGTACGTATAATATATGTACATGTTCACATATGTGTATATATGAGTTTATGGCCATATACACATGTGTACATATATATGCAAATATATACAAGATACAATGTGAGTATGTAGAGAGCTAGGCATGTGGATAGTTCGCATATTTTATTTTTTACTTTTAAAAAATATTTATTTATTTGGCTGCGTCAGATCTTAGTTGCGGCATGTGGGATCTTTCGTTGCGGCGCACTGGTTCTTCCTTGCGGCACACAGGCTTCTCTCTAGTTGTGGTGCAGGCTCCAGGGCGCGCGGGCTCAGTAGTTGTGGCACGCGGGCTTAGTCGCCCCGCGGCATGTGGGATCTTAGTTCCCCAACCAGGGTTCGAACCTGCGTCCCCTGCATTGGAAGGCAGATTCTTAACCACTGGGCCACCAGGGAAGTCTCAGTTCACATATTTAAAAATCATAACAGTTTATCTTAGTGGAAAGAACATGCGTGGACATTGGCCTCTTATAGCTCGAGGATCACTCCATTTCCATCACTTGGTCATATAACTCTGTATACATTTATATATAACTCTGTATACATTTAAATTCTTAACTTTCCTGAAGGGAGGGAGAGGGGCCTGCTTAGGAAGGAACCCACCCTTCAGGCATTTAATCCTAGACTGGCATTTAAGCCTATCTCCCCACTAACCTTCTCGGGAGGGTTGATAAAATTTTTATTGTTCCAACGAGGAACTGAAAGTTTGGGCCTATCTTTTTATGTGTTGACGCCATTGTAAGCCATTTCCAGGCTCTCTCACAAGACATTCTTTAATACAAAACTAAATAATCATTGCTCTAATTTAGTATCACATGTTTTACACAGAAAGACATGTGAAATGTGTGAACAGAAGACTTATCTGACTAAATCTGACTAAAAATCAAAAGTCATGTTTTTTGAATTTCAAGCCCCAAACAGGAAAATACTAACATTGCCAACATTACATATCACTAACATTACTAGAAGAGAAGTGGGATATCCCATAATGTTTTGAACTAGTTAAATGTAAAATATTGCAATATAAATTTTTCTGTAGGAAAATAATGATATCTTTAAGATAATTTTCAAAAAAAAAAGATAATTTTCTTTGAGTGACCTTTATTAAAACTGTAAGAACAATTGAAACATTATTGTCAATTAAATTGTCCAATTAGTAAAAATGATCAACTACTAAAAGCAAGTTTTTCTGATCAAATATTAAGTGCTTTGAGAACCAGCATTCTCAACGTGGGAGAAGAGAGATCCAGTGTAATATAGAAGGGGTTAGGTAAAACCCTGCAGTCCTGAATTTAAATTAGAACTATCACTATGAACTCTTGTTATAGTTTATCTTTAGTATATATTCATGCCTAGTGCTGTCCACTGGGAAAACCCAGAAACAATGGTGAAGCCAGCAGCAATGAGCACCTCTGGTGCCATCTGCATATATCATTTCTCACTCAAAGGAGCTAGGGCTCCTTGCAGAATTTGCTGCTTTGGGGCAGGGAATGTCTAAGATGATGTCAGAGCATCTTGTCAAGCCAGAAAGAAAGGAAACTATTAAAGATTACCAGGGTCTTATTGAATGGACTTAGGAGCCAACTTGAAAAGGATTCCAGCAGCCAATGATGGAACAATGTGATATTATTAAGAACAGAAACTGCAATGGGTTAAAATGCATCAAACACAGTTAAACACGTGAGTTCATAAGGATACCAAAAAGTTGAAAGAAACTAAATCTTGATTTTGAAAATTGATAAAAGGGAAAAAAATCAAATGTTTACGCTGTCTTACCTATGTAAACTGTACCAGTAGATGAGGGGACGTTTCTCTTTATACAAGTACTCTGGCTCATAAATGAGGGGTGATGGACTACCACCGCTTAGCAACTCCAGGTAACTCAGGGATACTCTGAGTAATGCTGCCGTGGATGCTCCCGTGCGTGTGTGGAAGCTCTTCTCTGGGACACACTCGAGGAGCAGAACTGCTGGGTCAGGGACAACACACACATTCAACTTCACAAGACAATCCCAAGCTATATTTTACAGCAGTTCTACCAACGTATACTCCAACCAGCAGTTTATAACGATTTCTGTCACTTCGTAACTATTCTTTATGTTTTTCTATAAAGAAATGAAAGTGGCCTCCTCAATTTTCTGTTAGGAAACCGCCTCCTGCTGTTCTGTCAATCATAATGAATAAAACAATGCGGGATTGGCCCCCATACCACTACCCAGACACACACGTGGCCCAGGCCTGGCCCATTCCCTAGGCACAGGTCAGAAGGGACAGGTGACTCAGTTTGTGCCTCAAGTTGGCCCAAGGACACAATTTTTGTTGGAAATTTTTTGGGAAAAGGAGTTTTGTTGTTGTTTGTTTGTTTTGTTTTGTTTTTACTCTGGGGCTTCTGTGCTAACAGGATACATGCTTAGAGGTTCTGAAGGTCGTGCTAGTGCATGGGTTAGACCTGCCTGAGAGTGAATCCAACACAGAAGACAGTGGAACCAATGATGGAAGAGGTTGATGTCTGGGTCTAGCCCATGCCGGAAGCCAGTTAAATTCCCCTGACTTCTTTAGTGATAAGCCAGTGGGTAACAGTCTTCACCCTTCACCCCTGTCCTGACTCATGTGTGACTTATTCAAGAAGTATTTATTACCCACCCATTCTAAGTTTAAAGATGCAGCAACGAACATGCTCCAGAAATGTCTGCGTATTTTGATTTTTATTTGAATGACCCTGGGATTGGGAAGTTACAATTTTAGCCTCTAATAATCTTTAATATTGATACCTATAAATAAACAATTTCCAACTTCCTCAGAAACAGTCAGCCAAATGTTTGTTCAGTACATTACAAATAGTAAACCAACACTTTGATATTCCGGTACAGAATGTGAAAAAAGATAGTCTCTACTGTGGAGTCGTTCACTAGATCATCTTATGAAAGAGATAACATAATCACAGGGAAAAGCCCTCAAGCTTCTAAAACTGATAATATGCACAAGCGAGACATGTAATTCGGAGAGAGGATGAGCTGGCATGTGTGTAGGTCTTAAGAAGCTTCTGGACTGAGTGAATGCTCACATCCAGGTGCAATGATGAGGGGCTGGGGCAGGTACCAATTTTGTGGAGCCTGAAAGTTATGTAATTTGGTGGGGAAGGAGCCTCTTTAAGAAACAAAGGCAAAATTAGGTATAAGTTCTTAGAAATGACCGAGGTGATAGGCCCTGAGGCCTAAGCTTCATTAGACTGACGGTGAATTTGTCTCCGCAGGAGGGGTATGTGTACATGTAAAAATCTAAGTCGTGGTTCAAGGAAGAGCAAACAGGTTTATCCAATTATGGTCTAGCGTATAGAGGAAGGTGACAGTTGTGTTACTAAATGGTTGATTGAAAAGGCCACAGTCCTTTTAAGGGGGCCTCAAAGCTAAGGAGATTAAGTTTCAGGATGATGTAGTTGGGAACTGGAGCACATTTCTGAGAAGGAAAGTTGCATGGTTAGGTAGATCTTTTCTTGCAACTGGGGTTAAGATTAATTAATAAATAAATAAATAGAGGCCTTGGGGCTCCCAGAGATGTTTCTATCAAGAAATGATGATTTTGTAGACCAGGACAGAGACTGAAGAAACTGAAAGGAAGGAAATGAAGCCAAGTCCAAGTGTTATTGAAAAAAATAGTCTAGACATTTGGGAGAAAACCAGACTTAAAAGTCTGCAAGCTTTCAAGGCTGAAGTGCAAGGAGGTTGGCAATGGGTTTGTTTTTTGATGTTACTTTTTTCTAATGTCATAAACTTCTTGGGAGTCAGGGCTTAGGGTTTTAGGATTATTTTGCACTGTTTTTGGTAGATGAATATTTAGTAAATATTTAATATTCTTCTTCTCCCATGTTCCACTGCTATGCTCTGGATGTGTGTCCTCCCCACCCCCCCGACAAATTCATATGTTGAAATCCTAACTCTCAATGTGATTGTATTAGGAGGGGGGGCCTTTGGGAGGTGACTGTCTCTGCCCTCATGAATGGGATTAGTATTCTTATAGAGACTCCAGAGAGAGCCCTCCCCCTTCCACCATGAGTGAGAAGTCAGCAGTCTGAAGAGGACCTTCACCAGAACCCGACCATGATGGATGTTGAGCCCCTAGAACGGTGAGCAGTAAATTTCTGCTCTTTATTAGGCACCCGGTCTGTGGTATTTTGTTGTAGTAGCCTGAACAGACTAAGATGTCCAGTAATATAAGAAATCTTGATACTCTCCCCATCTGAGCTGTCCAGGGGCAATGCTATATAGTCTCTTCCATGATCAGTGGATGTGCTAGATTCCATTTCTATCTAGTCTGAAAAAGGAGCATGACTGGGAACGTGGCTGATGGAAAGGAAGCCAGCACTCAGGGGAATGGGATGTCTCCTCATCTCAGTGTTCAAAGCTTGAAATACTTGGGTGACCTCAACCCAGTGAGAGCTGGCCTCGTGTGTAGGGGCGCCTAGAAGGAAGCAGTGGAGGATGTTAGGCAGTTCATCTCACCTGCAGACACTGAAGGAAGCAGGATTTCCCACCTTTGTGCACAGTCAAGAGAAGGATGGGACAATGGATGGCATCAATGACCAGGCATTTTCTTAGCAGTTACACTTGAGAAACAGGGTTCTTTAATCATTTAAAGGTAATTCTATCCTAAAGGATTGAAATAATCCAGTTGGGGCCAAACCTTCTAGAAAGAAAGGCACAGGCCATTTCCATGATTTACTCCTTTTCCCTTCAGAAAACCAAACCCAGCACTTTGAGTGCATCACACCCTTGGTCTATTCCTTGATTTCAGTGAGGGGAGTGTGAACACCAGAGTTCTGAGGTTATTTGTCAGTTTTGAGAAAACCCTTGAGGTAGAAAGCTGGCTTTACAGTAGGGTTTAGCCCCGTCACTTTGTGAGAAGTTAGGCTCTGTCTGGGTGTCGAAAGGAGGAATTCGGTGAAAGCTCATCTCAATTCTAAATAGTCTGACTTTGGTTGGTTTTTTCTTTTCTTCCAGTTTCTTTGCTATGAACCTATAAACAAACCAAGTGGGCAGTTTTGGAAAGGAGAGTGTTCATAAATCACAGTAACAGGAAACAGACCACTAGGGGGGATTGTTCAGCCATTTTGTGCAAAAAGAATGACTCTTAACTTTTGAAAATGACTGCAGTTTCACTCTTTTAAATTGTCATTAGTCAACTTTAAGCAGCGCCGCACACCAGAACTGGAATTCAGTCTTTGTAAGCAAACTCGTATCTGCCCCCCCACCACCCCGAAAGCGATCAAATGCCTGTAAACATCCCTTTCTTGTTTAATTGCGAAAGGATTAATGCAGGCTTTGAAGAAATAGCTGTTCCCTGTACCCAGTACCAGAAGCAGCTGTTCCCACAGCATCTCGGCAGGTGCAGCCCAGAAGCTGGCCCTGCCCTTATCATGTGGCAGGAGGTATATTTGCAGAGTCCAATGTGTGTTCAGCTCTGAATTAGTCAACTTTGTTATCTAAATTCTCCTAAACCCAAAGCCTAACAAGAAAATAGCAAAGAGTAATTCCCCCACAACGATTACAGAGGGACAGGGATCAGAGGGGTATGGGAGAGCCTGGACTAAATAAAGCATTTTTCAGACAAAGAGGCAAAACTCGAGATTGGCGGGGAGGGGGAGAAAGAGAGAGAGAGAGGAAGAGAGGGGGAGAGAGAGAGGAAGAGGGGCAAAAACACACACGTGGGGATTGTTTAGAGGAATCATCGTATTTTTAGAATTGCTTTCCCATCGGATAAGAGATCTTGCTTGCAGTGTGTTAATAATCATTTTCAAATCGGTAGCTGGAAGTCGCTCCCGGCAAGTCCCGGACTTGGTGTCAGTGAGGATACATTGGAAGAGAGCGTATTAACAAAAGGCGCGAGAAGGGGCCGAGGGGCGTGAGGGGGCAGATCCAAAAGGCTCACGATTGTTTCAGTCATTAAACACCGATATTTCATTTGAGTTTAGTAATCCAGGGCACTATTATTTGGGCCCAAGCAAAAACGGGGAGAAAAAAGAAAATTAAATAAGTATAATAAAAGACCGAGGAGGGGCCAACCTGCTTTGGGCCAGGAAGGGCAATAAAGGAGTCTTTATAACTGCTGGATGGTGAACAACGCTTTTCTCCCCCCAACCAAGCAGAATGTCAGATTCTGTCCCCCTTTTTTTCCCTCTCAAAGCATGCTAAAAGGAAAATTCTTCACAGAATCTTAAAGAACTTTTTCGACACAACAGCTGCAAAATCTATTTTCTAAACAAAGATTTATACATATTTATATGAGCTTAATCCAGATTTTTTTTAATAAATCATCCTCAGAACTGCAGAGGTAAACTATATGTAAATACCTCAAGTAATAGGCTTGTAGTGCAAATCACATCATTTTATCTTCAATTTTGCATTCGTTTTTCTGGCTTAAAGGTGCATCAGAGATATGCATTTTAGCATATTCAGAACACGGGGCGTGAAATTAAATGTTTGACAGAGTGAGAAAAATATACAGACTTTGGAGATGCCTTAAAAATAGTAATTTATGCAGATCTAGAGGAGTGAAATCATTTGCAATGGAGTGACCCTCTCTCCAGGAATTTTGTGCTCAGTGTTCTTCCCTAATCTCCCGCTGTATCTTCATTTTTCATTGAACTAGCCAGTTTTCTGCGAAGCCGTCTTGTAGATAAGGGGAGTGCTAAAGGAGAAGAAAGAGGACGCTCGGTGGGTCCGTTTCCATTGCACTTTTACCCAAGGCAATGGGCAGAATTTAACGGATTCCTTCCAACATATGTTTTTGCCAGATAAGTAAACAGTGTGTGTCGGAAATGAAAAAGCATTTGCAATTTAATGACATTACAGCTCTCAGCTTAGGCTGGCGTGCTGCGAGGCGAAAAGCAGAAAAAGAGAGGAGAGTAGAAAGAGAAAAAGAACAAAGTTCATCTTCCCTTTTGTGCATTTCTATCAAGGAAAATATTACTTCTTTCCCCTTCTTGTTCTCTTTTTCTTTTTCGTCTTTGGGCTTTTTTGTCTCACTCGTTTACATTTTTTTTCTCTTCTGCCTTTCTGTCCTCTGTTCACTTTTGCCTTTTTCTCATATTGCCACTGACTCATTTCTTTTTTTCTCTCCATTGTGTGTCCTTATTCATCTATTTTGGCCATTCAGTTTTACCTTATAGAAGCTGTTTATCCCACACTGTATCTTTTTTCCTGTGTTGCGCTCCTAGTGCTATAGCTCATACTCAACAGGATTGTCGGAGGGATCATAACGTTTCATTTCAAAGCTCTACAAATCTGCTCTCTTGCCTTCGGTCCCTGCCCCTGTTTCCTCTGATACTTGTCATTTTATTTTGCATTCATTTCGGTCTTTAGTTTCACCCCCCGACATCACAGCACCCCGATGTCTAGCCACTGATACTCACTGTCTTTACACCATGTGTTAGTACTGCAAGGTTCTAGAAACTTCCCCTTGGAATGGCAGGACCATTCTCTCACCTCCTCGGTCAGGTTTGGAGGGGTGTGAACAGTGAATGTATGGTCAGAATTGGTCCTTCCAGAGCCTGGTGGCCAGGACAGGGTGTCCCGCAGTGGATGCTTGTAATGAGCCATCTTCCAATAGAACATGAGCCCCACATCCTGCAGCTGCATTTGCTGCTACTTTTCTTCTGTGTGAGGGCGATTACTGAAATATGTGTATACTTGAGTTCTGTGATTGTGTAATTGAGTGTGTATGTGTGTGTTCGTATATGTGCTTGAACCAGACCACGTGGTAAGTGTGTACAGGTTAAGGCAGTGTACTGTTAAGTCTTTGAATACAGGCATATAGAAAGACATGACTTATCTTTCAGATTTGATTCTACTTTAAATTCCAGCAGTAAAAGTTGAGTGGAAAACCAATATTTTCTCCCGACTCAGGTCCACAGCATTTTTATTTCTCGGGTTATTTTGACTGCCCATTTTACAGGGAGGAATAAGATCTTGCACCCGGTCTCATCTTTTTAAGTGACAGACTACTTAAACGACCAAGCCACCCTGTTTAGGAGAAAGGAATGTCTCTGAGTCATTTTTGCTATCTCGAGTTGTCAGTCTGTCAATCTAAGCAGTTCCTGAAGACACAACTTTTTTAACATAAAGATTAGTATTCATGGTTGCTGTATATTTTTGCAAAACAAGTTCACATTATTTTAGATATTGTTATCATGAACATTTGAATATTAGTACTTCAGATGTTTAACATAAATTCCATTCCAAGAATACACTTGAAAGTTACTGGTTAACCTGCAGGTTGAGCATAATTGAAAGGCCCCATAATCAAATTGCAAGCCCTATCACAGAAATACTCTACAGACTTTAAAAAGATGCTTAAATAAAATGCTCTTGTCTAAAGACATGTGCATGTTTTTACCATAAAATTACATCTCCCACATCTTCCAGATCCAGCACTTGGTAAGTAAAAAGAAAATCTATTTGGACATAAGGATGTAAAGTAGCTGGAGGTGGTAATTTAATCAACCAAGGATATATTTCAATGTTGTTCTGGTCTTCTAGGCATTAGCACTTTAAATTCATTATGTTGGTTTGACAGATATATGCAGCCTTAAGGATCTAAAAATGAAATCCTAGAAGTCTAGCCTGCTAGAGGATATATATTGAACTTAAGAGATTAAAATGGTATAACCATTGCAACAGAATGGAACATATCGCGTTTCTCATTTTTTCCCCACTAAGCATGAGTATTTTGCAGATGTAAAATACAGTCTTGTCTAATTATAAAACCTGGCTCAAGAGCTGCAGCTTTCTAACTTCTATACTGATGAAGTGGATATTAGAAAGAAAATGTTGGCTTCACATACAGTCTGAAGATGAAGAAGTCTTCCATTTGGTGTTTTCTATATCAATAATTTATTAGGGAAAATGACACAAGTAGTTACATGCAGCCTACTGTTAAGAGGCTTGTTTGCATACTTTTCCTGTGTAAGGCAAATAACAAAGGAGCCAAATTATAAAGCAGGTCTTAACGTATCTAGGACGTTAAATCTACTGTATCATTATGCCAATTTAGTAACATTAATGATCTGTAATATTAATGCATCATCCTGGAAAATGGGGAAGGGTTGCCATAATTAACTATATTAAGCCACAATTAGAAAGTCATCCAAGCTGTTGTAAAGATTCGAGTGATGATAAGGGTGTTCATTAAACTGCAAACCTTTCTGACAGTGGATATTTTGTATATAAGACTTTGTTACCAACAGCCCCTCGCTCCGAATTCAGATGTGTCTTGTCAAAAGAGCAGCCACCCACGGAGGCGGTGGCACCAACCAGATGCCTTATCAGCCATTTCCATTGCCTTCTGAGGTTTAGCACTTTCTTACAGGGAGAATCGGCTTTGAAAGAGGTACAACGTTTTAGCATATCTACTTTAATTCCTCACGGGGAAGCAAAAACGGGCTGTCTAGCGAAATTCACATCGGTTGGACGGACTATCTACTCCCCAGAGATTAGGGTCATCTTTGAAAGTCACATTTCAAACTGCACAAAATGAACATTTGGATGTTTTAAAATGGAGATCCTATAACGTCTAAGCCGAAATCCAAGTCGCCTATCACCAGTTGTCTACAAGCTCCTAATTCTCCTCCCCACCTATTTGAAGTCTCTATTGTGGATGGGAGTCTTTGAGTCATGGACAATATCAGGGGAAAGATAAATGCGACCAGGCAAGGGGTGAGCTGCAACCAGGATGACAACTGATGCAGCTGTCCAGCCCAGAGGATCCCCTTATCTCTGACGGGGCAGATCAGCTGGCAGTAAAGAACTATTTCCTCCCTCACCCCAGCTTTTCTTTATACCCAGTGTTATTAGCCTTGCCATTCGTGATCATGAATTCTTCCTCCCTAAAGCAACATTTAGGGCGCTGCCCTCTCTAGGTACAAAACACCCCCTAAGTTGCACTTGCAATCAGGGGCTGACGCTGCTGTGGTAAAAGCTGAGGGGATGAGGAGGTGGTAACTTGCACACACGTGTAGCTGAGAGTCATTTACGACAACTGAAGAAGGAGGCACATCACCAGCTTGGTCGGAGTAAAGGACTAGGGATTTGTATTCGCAGAGATTCGTAAAGGACTCCTGTGTATATTGTTGTGGCTGTTTTCTGCCCATGAAGCCTAGAGCCGCACTGTAAATCCAAAATCACGCCTGACACAGGATTACTCAGCATCTGATCAAAATTTTCAATGAGTAGAAACTGCACTGAGTCCCCCCAGCAGATTTTTTTCCCACACCGTGTGCCTTTCTATCAACAGTATGGTATGTGCCTTTGTAAAAATACACATACGCTCACCACTCTGATTTCTCCAATGTGTCATATGCCAGAAAAGTCCTGACAGAGGCATCAGTGTGCTATCTCAGTGACAGGGGACAAATCACCTGACAATCTCAGCCTTACTGATTTAAGTAGTGATATTCCATTCCAATGTTCTCACCCAGCAGGAACCAACAACTTGTTCTCGGAGAAAAATCTCTGTTCCATCCTCACAACCAAGGAGTCAGTCTAAACTTCCAGGCAGAGAAGAATCATTTCCCTTCATGGAATGCTGGAAGCTTTATGAAGCTTCCTAACTGGAAATAGGTTCTTTACCCCTTCACACGTGGTACTGGATAGGACAACAGCAGCTACTACTTCTGATATGAGAGGGCTCTTATATTACCCCTCTGGAAACTCAGAGAAATTCACCAAACCAAACCTAACTTGATTCCACCTCTCTGGAGTAATTGCCATCAAGAAGCCTGATTTACCCTTCCTCGGCCAATGATGTTCGGGAATATAAAAGTGAAAAGACACAGTTTTCCAGACCATTGTACAAAGATCCTAGAACTGGCCTCGCCAAGATGTTGGAAAGGAGAGGGTCTTGCCAAGTCTTCATCCATAGATGTCCATGGGTCCAGTTCTATTCTGTGTGTTTTGAGGAGGTGTTCAAGGATTCAAAGGGAAGCCAGATTTGGGGTAGTTTTCTGAGGCTTTCAAGACACTTTCCAGGGCTTCCCTGGTGGCGCAGTGGTTGAGAGTCCGCCTGCCGATGCAGGGGACACGGGTTCGTGCCCCGGTCCGGGAAGATCCCACGTGCCGCGGAGCCGCTGGGCCCGTGAGCCATGGCCGCTGAGCCTGCGCGTCCGGAGCCTGCGCTCCGCGATGGGAGAGGCCACAACAGTGAGAGGCCTGCGTACCGCAAAAAAAAAAAAAAAGACACTTTCCAGTCGATATGAACTGGAATCCTTGTGAAAACCTGTTAAAGCAGTCATTCGGCTAATGGCTGCCATCAGTGTGTTCACAGTCACAAAAACATGCATGTGTTACCAACCGCTCTGTAGGATTGTTGTTCTGAAAAGACAAAAGTCAGCCTCTCAACCTTGCCATCAGGCATCTCTGAATCATCCTGGTGAAAGTGGCCAGTGTCCCCGGACCTCACCGCTCTGTAGAATGGCTCTTCCTCTGTACTTACGTGGACACTTTTTAATGTGTTCATGATCCTTTTAGTTCAAGGATGCCTTTGTTCGTTGAACCTTCTACATAAGTCAACCAAGCTATCAAAGGCAAAGGTCTTAGCCTCCATTTCCCTTGTAGGACTGTTCACAGCGTGACTCCCCAGTGCTGGTGAGCAAGTAGAGAGGAAGTTAGTTATTATGAGATGAGAGGAACACCTGGACATGCTGCCTAGTAAGAGTTGCTCTATGTTTTTCATTTCATGTGATCAGGGCCTTGATACTTCCATCACCCCATCCTTTCACTGTGTGTGGGAGTGAAAATAGCATTTATTGGCAGGTCAAAGTTAAATCAGTGGAGCACACAGTGTGCACACAGCATGGATTAGGGCCTGAGGATCTCACCTTGGAGTGCTGGAAAGGGCTACTTCTTGCCCCGTCTCAGGGATGCATGGGTGTATCTCACCAGGTCGTTCAGTGTGCAGTGGTGATGGAATTTAGGGATCACTTGTCCAACCTCCTCATGAGGATGCTGAGACTAATAAAAGCTATAGTCATCCTTCCGTATCCAAGGGGGATTGGTTCCAGCCTCCCATACCCCACCCTCCGCAGATACCAAAATCTGTGGATGCCCAAGTCCATTATAGAAAATGGTATAGTGTTTACACATAACCTATGCACATCCTCCCATATACTTTAAATCACCTCTAGATTACTTATAATACCTAATACAATATAAATGTTATGTAAATAGTTACTGGCAAGCGGCAAATTCAAGTTTTGCTTTTTGGAACTTTCTGGAATTTTTTTTCCTGAGTGTTTTCTATTCATGGTTGGTTGAATCCAAGAATGCAGAACCCACAAATACAAGGGCCAATGTAATTATCTGCCTAAAGCTACCAGCTCTCTGAGGAAACCATGACTGGAAAACAGAACTCTGCCTCTTACTTTGTCCTGTGTCCCTTTTCACCACATAAGTAGGCAATCTGTCTTTATAAGGAATCTTGACTTGTCAAAATCAGACCTTACTAGTAGCTTTTTAAATCGATCTTTTTGAAGCTTTTGATAATTTATTTTATTTTATTTTTTTGCGGTACGCGGGCCTCTCACTGTTGCGGCCTCTCCCGTTGCGGAGCACAGGCTCCGGACGCGCAGGCTCAGCGGCCATGGCTCACGGGCCCAGCCGCTCCGCGGCACGTGGGATCCTCCCGGACCGGGGCACGAACCCGTGTCCCCTGCATCGGCAGGCGGACTCTCAACCACTGCTCCACCAGGGAAGCCCTGATAATTTATTTTTGGTCACTGGGTCAGGAAAATGAGTTGTAATCATCTCCCATATGGCTGTCTGATCTAATAGCATCTTGTGTTGTGTCTTGTGGTGTGACACTTGCCTTCCTGTGACTGTCTAGATTAAGATGCTTTTGAACCCCAACATCAACTGTTCATGAATCAAAATTGAGGCTAAGCAAATCATACTGGCTTAGCATGGTTTCCTTTTTTTAAACCCAGAGGTACTTGGATTGTTCTCCAATACCCCTTATTCTGAGTCTAATTGTGTTCCCCCCAAAGGTGCTGAAGTCCTAATCCCCAGCATCTGTGAATGTGACCTTATCTGGAAATAGGTTCTTTGCAGATAATCAAGTTATCATGAGGTCATTAGCGTGGGCCTTATTCCAGTATGACTGTGTCCTTATAAACGGGGGAAATTGGGGCAGGAAGAGGATGTGAGGACACAAGAAGAATGCCAGGTTAGGACAGAGGATTGGAGTGACACATCTACAAGCCAAGGAAAGCCATCGATGGCCAGCAAACCACTAGAAGCCAGGGGAGAGGCCTGGAACAAATTCTCCCTCACAGCCTCAGAAGGAACCAAACCTGCCAGCACCTTGATCTCAGGCTTCTGGCCTCCAGACCGTGAGACAATGTATTTCTATTGTTTGAGTCACCCGGTCTGTGGTACTCTGTTACAGCAGCCTTAGAAAGCTAATATACCTCCCCAAAGGAATATGAAATGCAGATTTCTTTTTGTGGGTTACTTCATGTGTGTTTGGTTTTTTCTTTTGCTGAAGGAAGTTTTGAGGTTACAGGTCTTAAATGTATTTGGAGAAAGGCACCCTTGGTGATCTTAAAAGGAAATGAGATTTGTAACCCTTAGTTTATAGCTATTTATTCTTCAGGGACTCTTTGAATTTCCAGTATTATTTCATCTTTCTTTCTAAATGTGATTCAATAAGTATCCCTAGAATTTGTCATTGTGCTTAGTTTTTAACTTGATAGACTCTCAATGCCTGAGTTATTTAGTAAATTTAACAAGGCTCTATTTGACCTTCCTTTTGAAAGTGCCAGAAAAATACTTTGTGTAGCACATGGGAGCTTTATCTGTATTGAGTGAATGAATTACGGAAGAGGCACGCATGCACACATGTGACAAGCCAGGAGACTTTGTAGCAGCTAGTGTTAACATCATTGTATTTTAGTTCTTTGCAGAGTAAAGACAGTTTCGTTCCTTGCAGAGTTTTCTATTATTTTCTAGAATATTTCAGGGTTGGGGCAAAAGACTTTGTTATATTATTTAATTGTATATTGACAAAAAGCTACCAGCTAAATGTTAATGAATTTGGAACGTATGATAAACAAACTCTTTGACACTTGTACACACTTTTGAGGGGGTGGGGGAAAGATGGCAGGGGAGGTTATATAATGATATAATTTCTAACACCAGGTAGAAATTGTAAAACAGAAGCTAACATGTTTACTTGACTCAGAGATCTGAGAAGGCCAAATTACGTGTGCTACTAAGAGAGGTTTATGTGAGAATACCTAAGGGGGCAGAAATGGACAGCATTTAATAGACAAGAGTTGAATCCTATGCCTCTGCAGGACACCTCAGCCCGCCAGTACAATAGGTTTCCCCAGACAGAATCATTCAGGACCCCCTGCACGTACCATGACAGACTCAGCCAATTCAGGATGGAATAGCCAAGTGGAAAGCAGAGATTGAACATATACATGCTTTATCCACTGAAGCCTTATTTAACCTTTCTTTCAAGAGAATAAGCAAATCTTTCTGGAGTTTACAGCACATATATTTTCTGAGAATGTTTCTCAGGTTTTTATATTAATTGAAAAGTTATATTAAATTGAAATTAGCCTGTGGTTAGTGTGCTGTAAAACTTTGCTTTAGGCAAAATAGAAGGCATGACAGAATGATACCTATGGGTCATATCATACAGAGTACCTGGGCTCCTGGCTCTCCCATCTCAACTCACCCTCTGCCCCTTCCATCACCTCATGCCAGCCACCTCACTTCCTCTCAAGTGGTGGCAGCCTTCCCACCCACTTTGTGCTCAGGTGCCCACCTGGCATTGCCAGATAAAATACAGGATGTCCAGTTAAATTCAGATTTCAGAGAAACAACAAAAACTTTCTTAGTTGAAGTGTGTTCCAAGTATTGCAAACTTATACTAAAAAATTACCTGTTGCGGGGGCTTCCCTGGTGGCGCAGTGGTTGAGAGTCCGTCTGCCGATGCAGGGGACACGGGTTCGTGCCCCGGTCCGGGAAGATCCCACGTGCCGCGGAGCGGCTGGGCCCGTGAGCCATGGCCTCTGGGCCTGCGCGTCCGGAGCCTGTGCTCCGCAACGGGAGAGGCCACAGCAGTGAGAGGCCCGCGTACCGCAAAAAAAAAAAAAAAAAAAAAAAATTACCTGTTGCTTATTAAAAGCCAATCCCACCTCATCACCTGGCTGCTTCAGGTTCATCCTTCAGCTGATTTAAATGTCACCTCCTCAAAGATGGCCCCTGCAGGCCCCAGATAAGTAGGTTATTCTATTATTCTCCTCCAGACCACCCATCCTCCTTCACCTCATTCACATCGCTTTGTAACTAGATTTTTATTTTTGTGTTTATTTGATTCAAGTCTGTCTTCCCCATGAAGGCAGGTATTATGCCTCTTGTTTGCTGTTATCATATCCCGTGCCTGGCACTTATTAGGCAATAAATATTGATTCATTGAACCGATGAATGAATAAATGAATGGGGAAGGGAAAATTAAACAGAAAATGTCCTTGTCTTGCTTATTTCTAGTTAATTTGTATGATAGAATAGCTAATGGTTTAAACTCATGTAAACAAGTTTACAGAGAAAAATGAGAGTCTTTAGGAAGTTAATGGAATTTTCACAGAATATGTTGAGAGTAGTGTTGAAGTATCTCAGATCACATAGTATGTAATTACATGTTAGAAAGTAGATGTTCAAAGAATTATATATGAACCAGAGATTTGTCTCATTCAGATAATCTTGGTAATAGCTCTGCTGTTTGTTTAAGGTAAAATTCTGAATAGAAAGGTTATTAGCTCCAATCCAGTTGTTAAAATGGTCAAATTGAAACAATCACCATTCCTATCCATTAATTGGAGAGTGAGCTGCAAATAGTTCGTTCAGTTGGACATGTAAACCCATCTAGTAAGTGGTAAAATATGTCTTATAACATACAGTAATTTTTTTAAAGAAACTAGGTGTAATGTTTCATGTAGAATGTTAGGTTCTCCTCAGCTGTAAGAACTAAGGAACCAAAATGGCTTGCACTTTTAGAGAAATAGCTTCAAAATCACATATATACAAAAATAGCCTAGATTTTCCCATATTGCCAATAGCTCTAGAAGACGAATATTTTCTTTTCTTTTTTTTTTTTAACATCTTTATTGGAGTATAATTGCTTTACAATGGTGTGTTAGTCTCTGCTTTACAACAAAGTGAATCAGCTATACATATAC
>NC_041226.1:66164269-66183916 GCF_002837175.3 Physeter macrocephalus
AAGTGAATCAGTTATACATATACATATGTTCCCGTATCTCTTCCCTCTTGTGTCTCCCTCCCTATCCCACCCCTCTATGTGGTCACAAACCACCTAGCTGATCTCCCTGTGCTATGCAGCTGCTTCCCACTAGCTATCCACCCTACGTTTGGTAGTGTATATATGTCCATGCCACTCTCTCACTTCGTCCCGGCTTACCCTTCCCCCTCCCCGTGTCCTCAAGTCCATTCTCTAGTAGGTCTGTGTGGAACACGAATATTTTCTAATTGAGAATCCAATAAAAGTTCTGACTGTTTTGTGAGTTTTTTTCCCTTCTTAATGACTCGTTACCAAACATTGGATTGCGGTTCTTGCTGTAAGAACAATTTTAGAACAGACAGGTTTAGGGCTGGATCAGCTCAGACGAAATGAAGAGAATGGCTGGGCCGGCAGTTGCCATGGGATATTGGCATGAGTTTAATTTACTGGAAGATGGTTCAATTTCACTTCTTTTTAGCTTTGTAACCATGTGACTAGGGCTCTAAATTGGATATCATTAAACAGTTGCCGTTGTACATATTTTCCCTTTTTAAAATAATGCCATAACTGTCAGTTAAATAAAAAATCTCTCATTTTAGTCCATTTTTACAGGATAATGGCCTCATCACTGATTCTACCCATTTTATAGTTTTTGCTAAAATCACTAGCTTATACAGTAAAAGACAGAAATGCGTGTATCTAAAATCTCCAAACACCTTTACTTCAACTTCTTTTTTGTAGCTATCAGCCTCTATTCAGTGTAATTCCTGAAGGAAATATGAGTAAGGAAAAATTGTGAACATATATCACATAATAATTGCTGAAGTTAATTAATATTTTCTATAGTTTATATATATGTATATAAAGATAGTACTTAAACTTGGCATTAGGTATACCAACAAATGCTATTAAGATTGGATTATGAACTGATTAACTTTGCTGTACAGCAGAAACTAACACAACATTGTAAATCACCTATACTCCAATAAAAATTAATTTAAGAAAAAAAAGATTAGATTATGTTTAGGCTACAATATATGGTCCATATAGTTAAAATATGCAAAATCCAAAACGTGTATTTTTATTTTCTATTATTATGCTTTAAATAGGACAGAAATGCATTTTTCCCAAATATTCATCCAAAATGCAAAATACACTAAAATATAGTGGTTCTGGGCTTCCCTGGTGGCGCAGTGGTTGCGAGTCCGCCTGCCGATGCAGGGGAGCCGGGTTCGCGCCCCGGTCTGGGAGGATCCCACATGCCGCGGAGCGGCTGGGCCCGTGAGCCATGGCCGCTGGGCCTGCGCGTCCGGAGCCTGTGCTCCGCAACGGGAGAGGCCACGGCAGAGGGAGGCCCGCATACCACAAAAAAAAATATATATATATATAGTGGTTCTGTGGTTTTTATTCACTGAAGATCTGGTTCAGAATTCCAAAATGAACTTGAAAAAATTGCACCCAGTTGCGTAGCAGAAGCTGTCGAGTTTGCTTGTATACTGCTTTGTTTTAATTTTGTGGAAACAATTGTGGAGTCTCCAGGGTCTTTTACCTAATCATAAAGTGGTCTGTAGACAGAAAAAAATTAAATCACAAATAGAGACAAACAATCTTCAGGACTATGTGATATTTTTCACATTTTTTAACCAGACAGTTCTGGTGTTTATAAAATAACCTCAAAGTAAGCTGTCATACTTTTAGAGGCATGATGGAAGACATTACAGTGGTCTGCCGTCCTGAACACATTGATGGTGGCCTGGTATCACAGGAACATTGACAAGGCCAGCCTGATGTTTCTGGGTTCCCGTCTTTGTCATGACAATAAGCCGCTTTTGGCTCAGGATTCCATGCGTCTTTTCTCTCCAAGTTGCAGGAGATAAATGGAAGTCTTCTTTCAGCCATTGTGGCCACCTGAAGGACATGTCCTTTGAACTTTGCTTTGTTAACTTTTAACATCCATTTACTTTTTTAGTTAGTATGTCCAAGGATCAAGTTAGGTAAAGTACTTGGTAGAGCTTGTTCAAGAAACTTGAGTACCATTGACACAAGTGTTTTTTAAAAAATCAGTAGCTGAGATGTGTGCCTATGTAAGATGTAAGAAACTCTGAGGAGGGGTGTGTGTGTGTGTGTGTGTGTGTGTGTGTGTGTGTGTGTGTGTGTGTGATTGAGATGAAGTTTCTGTGAGTACCTCCTACATTTAGCAGGCAAGTACTTTTACATGGAGAAATTTCTTTAACCTCATGAGGAGGAGGCATTATTTTTTTTTTTGAGGGGGCATTATTTTTCTTTGCAAATTAGCAAATAAATTTAATGTAACTAAATAATTCTGTTTTTGCTGAAACTACACAGCTGCTTGTAACATGAATATAAGCTGACTGTTCTTTTTAAACCTGATTTGTTGATTAGCAATACATTCATGTGGTTTGAAAACAAACAACATAGTCTATAGTAAGAGGCCTCGTTTCTGCCACCCAGCACCCTATTATCACCCACTCATCCATGCCTCTTTTGTTCTTCCAGAGGTTTGAAAGTGTTCTTTAGATTTGAAAAACAGCGTATCAGCACTTTTGAAAGTATACACGGGTGAAAAGAAATCTTAAATCGTAATACAAAGTGTTGGGTTGGATTTTTAAATTTCCTGACTCTCAGTCTTTTGACTCCGGAGTTAGGATTCTTTGTTAAAAATATTTAAAATTATATACCTGTCTGTGTGAATTTAGTAATCATTTTCAAGGGGAAGTGAATAAAGTTAGGACTGAAAGTTTTGAAGTGGGATTTCCTCACTAGGTGGCGCTCGTGTTCCTGGAGGTCAGGGGGCAGCCGCCCCTCACCTGCAGATGCAGTCTGCCAATTAGCGCACAGTTACTATGGAGACCTCCAAGGTCACACAGAGGGAAAGGCCTCCATATTGTCTCCCCTCTAATTAATGATTGTTCTATTCATACTTCTTTTCTGCACCCTGTGTATGACCTTCCAAGTGGAGTGAAATTGTAGTTTTCTCTTTAGACTGGGAGGTTACGTTATATAAAGTTTGTACCCAGACAAGAAAGGGTCATGACAACTGTTACTTTGACCTGGGAAAAAACCCTGGGTAAGTTGAATTTTTTTTTTTAATTTTTAAAAAATGTATTTATTTATTTATTTCCGGCTGCTTTGGGTCTTTGTTGCTGCGCGCAGGCTTTCTCTAGTTGCGGCGAGCGAGGGTTACTCTTCATTGCGGTGCACAGGCTTCTCATTGCGTGGCTTCTCTTGTTGCGGAGCACGGGCTCTAGGCGCACAGGCTTCAGGAGTTGTGGCTCGTAGGCTCTAGAGTGCAGGCTCAGTAGTTGTGGCGCACGGGCTTAGTTGTTCCGCGGCATGTGGGATCTTCCCGGACCGGAGCTCGAACTCGTGTTCCCTGCATTGGCAGGCGGATTCTTATCCACTGAGCCACCACGGAAGTCCCTAAGTTGAATTTTTACGGAGAAGTTCCCTATAGAACATAAATGATCTGGAAGATGCCTGGAAGGTCTCTGAGGACATTAATGTCCGTCCAATAACAAAAAGCTTTTAAACATGCTTTAGTGGTGTTATTATCTCTCTTAAGCATTAACATAGCCTCTCTACTACGAAGGGATCAAAGTGCATTATGCATTCTGGTTACACACCCTCCATGAGTCAAGTAGAACATTATGGATGTGCATATAATAGTAATCTGGGCATTTCTGTTTGCCACTCAACCCTGTCATAAAGTCAAAAAGTTCAGCAGCAGGCAATAGGGGAAGGAAAAAAAAACTTATACCAAGATAGAAGAAAGTTAGAAATATTCTAGCTAACTTTTTACTACATATATTTGATCCTGCAACAATTAATTTTTCATACATTAATTTACCAGACATTTGCTGCCCATTTATTGTGCCTGGCACTGTGCTGGTCACCATGGATGTAAAGATAGATTCGACTAAATCTGTGTTTTAAGCCTGATGAGAAAGTGAACTTTTATCCAGAATTTCGTCTTAATCAAACTCTCGTCATCCTTATAGGAATTACTCTGACTCAACCACATTATCTTTTCATACACCACTCTCTCCCATTTTCTCTCATCTACATCAAAATCTCACTCAAACTTACCTCTTTTAAGACAGCTTCTAACACAGATTACTTCCATAAGCCACACACTTTATTGTATTTGTAATTTGTAAAAGTGTTTATAGTCACCTTAACCTGGGGACAAGTCATGAGAGTGTCAGTTCACCTGCTTGGAATGATTTCAAGCTCTTGAAAATGATGTCTTCTGGGTCTCTTGCACACATAATGTGACCTCAGATCTCATTGACTGAAATACCATTTTTGATGTTTTATTAGGAGAAACAAAGAAACAAAAAAAGCCTGTTCTAAGACCCTTTGGGAAACATGGGACAAGTGGATCAGAGGACATCAACTCATCCTTGGGGGGCCCTTTGAGTGACAGCTGTCCATAGGGACACAGATGACATGGGAAAGCTTCTGGCTAGTGCCCACAGGATCATGCCAATTGTAGAGGTGATCATTTGTGCCTCTGGCTTCCAGAAACAATGCTAATGTCCAAGTCGCCCAGATTCCTTTTCCCCAGTGAAATGTTTTTAAAGAGAAGAAAGGCGGGGGTGGAGATAGAAAAAGAAAAGAAAAAAGAAGATCCAACATACTCAACTATCTGGTGTTGCTTTCCTTGTGAAGTTTTTTTCCCCATGGTTCTTCCCTGTGAAAAGTGGGAGGAAAGTGAGAAAAGACAGGAAGGAGGCATTCTCTATTCAAATGACTGTAAGGAAAATTTCCACTCCTGTGATGCTGGCATGTGAGATTTTCAGTGCCCATTCTCAGGACTCCACAGAGACAAGGAGAGCACTTCACTCCTGCAGGGATACAGTGAGTTGAGGTGAAGCATAAGAGGGAAAGGCCCTTGAGATGAAATGCACTCCTGGCTGCATAGAGCAGGGAAGACACGATCTGGTTGTTTTTTTTAAAAGCCACTAAAGCCTCTTCAGGACCAGGTATCTATATTGTAATCAGAACTAAAATGCAGAAGAGAATCCGGAGAATCACCTGATGCTTCTCCATGCCTGGTGTACTGTGTCTTCCTCTGGTGAGTCTAGCACAAATGCAAGGAAAGGCCGAGCTGCACATTTCTGAACACAACTGTGCCTGCTTTCCCTTCAGCCTCTTCCATTCTACAGCTGTGCATGAGGGTCTCCTCCATTGTATTCTTTAGTCCTTATAGATGGAGAGGAGTGCAATCTTTCCCTGAAAATGATTTCCCCAGCGTTTTTCCTTCTTTACTATATCTCTTTGGGATTGGTTGAATTTAACTGAGCCCCCGTCCACACCAAATAAATTCCCTTTATAATCTGGCATGCCAGTCACCCATACGGGCTGTCCCAAATATAAAGGACCACAATGGACATACTACAACAGTTATTTCCTTTGGCCATCAAACTACAAATATCTTATAACCAGATCACACCATAATTGGTATTTATTGGAGATGGCAGGCCGTAAGTGGTGGTGGTGATTCTAATGAGAGGGAGATGTAAATATGTATCTGGAACTATTCCTGATTTTAAGACACATATAGTCAAAGTAGATCTAAATAATGACTCATAGTAGGCTGTGACTTGGGACATTGAGTGTTCTAGGAACTCTTAGGAGGACACAGTCGCCCAGGGAAGAAACCTCACAAAAAGGCAGGAGAACTTGACGTGGGCCTCAAAGAATGAACACAAATCTCAGTGACAGGCTGGAAAGACCATTCCAGGTGGATGAATGGGGTGACTAGACAGGTTTTAGTGGAGTCTGGAAGACTGTGGGGAAATAGTGGGCAATAAACTGGAAATGTGGATTGAGGCCAGATAGTGGAAGGAAACTAAGGCGTTTGGACTTTATCCTGGTGGTAATGAAGAGATAATGAAGATTTTTAATTAAGGGTTTGGCATGATTAAGTGGTGTTTTAGGGAGATTACTGTGGCAGCAGTGAATTGGAGGGGGAGAAACAAGTAAGCGATTAGTTAGGAGGCTATTATAATCATCCAGGCTTGAAGCAGCAGGGGTCTGGGGGTAATGGGAATTGAAAGGAAGGGTGGAGTGTGAGAGATAGTGCAAGGGAATGCCCAGTGAGCCTTGGGGGCTCATGGCTCTTCAGGACAAAAGGAAGGAAGGTGGCAGTGAGCATTGAATTGGGAGGGGGAGCCATTTGGGAGCAGAGGGGGGGTTGGGGCTCTGAGTCAGCCAAGCCTTGCCATATCTACAGGGCGTCCAAGTTCAAATGTCCAGCAGGCAGGTGGAGATGCAACACTGAGGCTCTGGAGAGCAGCCAGGCTAGGAACCTAGACTTTCCTCTTTTATGATGCAGGCTGACTTCTTTCTCCAGAGAGAATTGAAATTCAATGACTAAGCAATTAGGATAGAATGTGTGTATTATAAGATGTGTCCCTACATATCAACAGGAAGGAAGAATCCAGGTCATCCTTTGAATATTTTAAACTTCTGGGCAAGTACTTTTAAATAAATCACTCCAATATTTCACATGAATGTTTTTTAAAGCTAAACTTCCCAGATAATATTCCCAAATGTTCAAATTTCTTCCTTCAGGGAGGCTCAGCCTTAGTGTCTAATAGAGTTCAATTACAGAGTAATTTCCATGTCGGACGTGGTGGCGATTGCGCTATCTGCGTGGAGCTCTGTAGCGGCTCCGTGACTCCGGGTGAATGGCAGGAGAGCCCTCATGATCCTTGTAGGCCCTTTGCCTAATTCTCTCACGCAAATTAGAGGGAAGAGAGGTTCCCAAATTTCATTTATCAGGAAAGTGCATCCTGCTGGCAAAAGGAATCAGAAAGAGGAGACACACACGTCCTTTAATGTGTGCTACATAACCAGTGGCACGTGGCCACCTGGAGTTCCAACAGACTAAATGCCAACTGGCCCTTTCCTTTAAAAAGTAGGATGGATAGTAGTTATGGATAAAAATGTGACCAGTGCGGAAATAAAACAGCCTTGGGCTTCACTCTTGGGTGTGTGGACTCAGCTGCCAAAATCCTCCCCACACAATTCAGACGTTAGTGGCCATTGTTTGAGCTTTGCTATGAAATTCAAGGGACTGAACAAGTCAATCAAATCAGCCACTATCTGAAAATCAAGGGAAAAACATTTTTTTAACCTGATAACTGGTAAACAATTGGCTTCCAAATCCAGAAGAATGACTCCTCTTAATTCACAAATGCATTTATTTGAGTAGTGCTTGCATGAGACTTGCATGAGACTTAACAAGGGGGGATTTGAAGTGTCTGCTGCCATCTGTGAATTTAGGAGCCCCGTGGTGTTTTTAATGTGAGGGCATCTCACGAGCACGATCCTTGTATATCAGGGGAGTTGTGACCACCATATCTGGTTATTATCTGGCCACAAAGAGCTTGAACTCCTGTCCACTTCTGTTGATTCCACCGCAGAGCTTTTACCTGCCCTCGTGCAGAGGTACACTCCACTGATGCTCCAGGAGACTGTCAGCATTTTGAGTCATTTCTAGTTGGACTAGGGAAGTGACGATGTGAGCTTTTAACTGAGCTCAGCTGCCCAAGACCCGCAGGAAACCTGGAAGGGAACATTGAGATCTCTATGGCCGCACCATCTGCCCACCCACTACCCCTCCTTACTCAAGAAGCATCTGAATGTAGCAAACACTCAAATTTCTCAATTCTATGCATTAAATTGAAGCAATTAACAAAGGATCCCATCTTGGAATTCTGCTTTATTTGTGGTCAGACCTTTTCCCTGGCAGATAACAGATAATATTAAGCAATCAAGAAGTTTACCACACAACCCAGCCAGACTGGATCAGCTCGGGAGGCACTCCTTCCTCCACCCTCATAAGATAACACATTATCAGTAGAGCCTTTTTTTGAATACAAGGTGGTGAGATTAGATGACTTTTAAGGGCCCTTCCAAGTCTGAAATCTTATGTTGTCTTTTGATTGAGATGAATATAGTTACACATTGTGCACTAGTCCGTGGGTCTCTCCACTCAACTGAAACACTGCCTCTGACCTTCCCAGTAATGACCTCAGCCCTTGATTTTGGGAAGCCCTTATCAGTATATGTCTGCTGGATGCTCCAACCTTCAAAAAATAGGGGAAACTTGCACACACACACATTTAATTTAAATTTAACTCAGTTGATCCCATATTTTCTGATACGCCTAGGATTTAACTTTCTCCATATTTAAATAATGACTTTTAAATTCCAGTAGTAAAGTACATACACCTGTATATGTTTTAGCTTTCTAATAATCATTCCTAAGCAACATATAGAAGACATTATGTAAAGAAATCTAATCATGGTTAATTCAAGTTTACCAAGGTTGATAGTTTGGTCTTAGTTCTCCTTCAGCAAAAAAAAAAAAAAAAAAAAAAAAAAGACAAAGATCAAAAAATAACCTTTTTTCAGTAGTTCTTGGTTGAAAATAAATTCTGAATTTCTTTTATTAATATGTTGCCCTTTATTGTATGTCAGAAATAGGAATCATAGAGGGCTGGAATGTGATCTTGATATATGGCTTTACTGCTCTTTCTACTAACTGCTGAACTATTATCATTTCACAGAAATTACATCTGAAAGGGAGGAATGTGTCTTTAAATCGAAAGATTCCAAATACATAACCTTTGCTAAAATGATTAGTAATTTCTCCAAGCCATGAGCTTGAAAATACTCAATTCCAAGGATCTATATAACCCTTTCATTCTTCCTTACTATTGTCAAACGCTGAGCAGAAAACACAAGGAGAATGTCTACAACGCATGAAAAGCGTTCTACTTTACTAGGTATCAGCAAAAAAAAAAGGAAAAAAAAACCCCAACCGACTAGTTACTGGCAGGCAGGGGGCGGGGTTGGGGGGGGGACATTGGGGGTGGACTGGGATGAAGATACTGTTAAGTACTTAAATTAACAAAAGTTAATTCCCCAGTGGTGCCTCTATACATGAACTCTATGAGAAAGCTGCTCCATGGGCAAATTTAACTTCAGGAAGTGACTTAGGCACTGGGAAGAATAGGACACAATATTTCATCAAATACAGCAAAAACAAATGACCTCAGACTCAGGAACCCTGAGACCACTTTCCGAGAGTGTGTGCTGCTCGAAGGGGAAGGAAATTCCTTCCTCAGGGAACGGTGGCGCAGAGGGTGTAGCAAGGAACGGGCCCCTGGCTTCTCAGCTGCCTCACACTCACCTTGGGAGGGGACCTTATAAATCCCAAACTGGCAGCCTCTAGGCAGGCCCAGCTGGCTCCCGAAGGCGACTTTATACTGCTGCTGTGAAGCAGACTCTATCTTGCTTTGAGTTTGATGAAGATGAGGGTGACTTTCGTGTCTGCTCAGAATCCCTGGGAAGCCTTGATGAGCAGGTTTGTCAAAGTCAGCCGCAGGCTTTCCGGTTCTAGCAGGACAGGAGTGGATTGCATGTGGCTCTTGTCAGTTCACCCATATTCCACCTTCTAGTATTTAAGAAGAGACCCCACTAGGTTGTTTCATCTCCTTGTGTTCCAGGAAGTGTCTCCCTTGGTTCCAAGACAGAAGACCCACCCTGTGTCCTCCTGCCCTCCTGGCCTCTATAGCCAGGTCTGAGCCTAGTGGGTGGTGAAAAGCAGGATGTTCTAGTGGTTAAGATCATGGACCCTGAACACTGACTGCCTGGGTTCTAAGCCTGGGCTCTACCACCTATAATCGTGGTACCATTACCTTGGGACTTAACCCTGTGCCTCAGTTTTCCCATCTGTAAAACAGGGATTCATTCATTCATTCACTTTTTTAAAAAAATAAATTTATTTATTTATTTTTGGCTGCGTTGGGTCTTCGTTGCTGCGCGCGGGCTTTCTCAAGTTGCGGAGAGTGGGGTCTACTCTTCGTTGCGGTGCGAGGGCTCCTCACTGCGGTGGCTTCTCTTGTTGCGGAGCACGGGCTCTAGGCACACGGGCTTCAGTAGTTGTGGCTCGCGGGCTCCAGAGTGTAGGCTCAGTAGTTGTGGCGCACGGGCTTAGTTGCTCCACGGCGTGTGGGATCTTCCCAGACCAGGGCTTGAACCCCTGTCCCCTGCATTGGCAGGCGGATTCTTAACCATTGCGTCACCAGGGAAGTCGCATTCATTGATATTTTCAAATGTTTATTGAATGTTCTAGGCACAGGGTGAATAAAACATACAAAGGGTGAATAAAACATACAAAGTCTCTGCTCTCGTGGAGTATGCATTATAGTAGGGAGAAAGGCAAATAAATAAATAAACAAATAAATAAGGATGTATCAGATAGTAATAGGTGCATTGAAGAGAATTAAAATAGGTTTATGTGGCAGAGTGTCAAATGGCTGCTTAGCAAAGGCCTCTCTGAAGAGATGACCAGTGTGAGAAGAAGTCAGCCATGAGAAGATCATGGGAAAGAGCTTTCCAGGCAAAGGGAACTGCAAGTACAGACTCTAAAGCAGAATGAGTTTGGTGTGTCCCAGTTAGAGAAAGGCCGATGTGCCTGGAGCAAGTGGGCAAGCAGGAGAGATGCGGAAGCTGAGCCTCAGATGGGGATATGCTAGTGTCTGGCAGATCAGGGCATTTGACTCTGAGTATGATGGAAACCATGATCGGATTTACACTGACTGTGCCGTGTGGAGAATGGATCGCGGCAGGGCAACAGTGGAAGCAGAGAGACTAGTCCGGAGACTGCAGCAGTGACCCAGGTAAGAGGAGAGAGGAGCTGGAGAGAAGAGGGTAGATGCTGGATATGTTTGGGAAAAAGAGTCAGGAGAAGTTGTTAAGGGATTTGGATCTAGAGATTAAAAGAAAGGGAGACCCCTAGGATTTGGGGCTTGAGCAGCCAGGTACTGTAGATGGTAGTTTCTTTTATTGCGATGAGGACTGGAGAGAAGAGCAGGTCAAGGTGGGAGAGAGGATCAAAGGTTCGGTTTGGACATGATGCTTGAGACGCCTATGAGCTGTGCGAAGAGAGAGAAACGTCGGGTAGAACACTGGATAAACAAGTCCAAGTTCTGGGGACACGTCAGGGCTGGTGACTTGAGGACTGCAGGAATCTGTGTAGATTCCTGCAGCCATGGGACTGGATGAGATCACCTGGACGGGGATGAGAGAGGGAAGCGATAAGAAGATGCAGTAGAGGTGTGAGGGGGGAGCAGGAGGAAGGAAACCAGCAGGGTGTGGTGTCTGAAAGCCAAGAGGGGAGGGTCCAGGAGGAGGGAGCGGGCAACGGTGTAAGATGCCACAGAGGGTTGAGTGCCAGGAGGACTAGGCGCTGACCATTGCTTGGAGTTGCCAAGTTGAGGTTGTTGGTAATCCTTGGAGCTGCATCTGTGGGGTGGGGAGGACAGCTGGTGTGCAGTGAGCCCAAGCAGGGGAGGATCAGGTTTAATTATAAGCAAGTCAGTGGCCAGTGGGTGGGGAAAGGCAGGACGTTGTGGTGGTGAAGATCTCTGTGGGACCTGAGGACTCTACCACTGGGGGGTCTTTTCAAGAAAAATCATGCAGAGTTAATACAAAGTAGGTATGAATGTAAATATCTATTTAGAATGAGAAATCATAAAATAAGTTATAAATTTAAAAGTCTGACAAATCCCATGCACAACAAAATACAGAAAAATAACATTTTTATTAATTAAATGCCAGGTGCACCTCTATAATATTTTTCCTTCTTTTTTTGTCTAGATACACTTCTTTACATGATAGTGATTTTTGCATAGTGTGTGCGCGCGCACACACACACACACACACACACACACAAGTAAACCTCTCTACTTAGCCTGTAGAGTCAGCCGATCAATATATATTTCACAGATGGCCAGAGCTCACTGCAGTCACTGGTGAGATTTCTTTTTCTTCTTTTCTTTTAATTTTACTGGCAGGATTTTGAGTACTGCTTGTTAATAAGAGTATAAAAATCTGTTTTCCACTATCACCTGGGGCCTCAACTAGAGAGGCTGAACCAAATAGGTCAACCAAAGCCTGAGAAATACACTGAAAATCAAAGCTAGGAGAAGTCCTCTTTGATATCCTATTACACCAGGGTTTCTCAATCTTACACTGTTGACCTTTGGGGCCAGATAGCTCTTGGTTGTCCAAAGCTGACTTGTGCATTGCAGGATGTTTAGCGACATCCCTGTCTTCTACCCACTAGATGCCAACAGACAACCAAAAATGTCTCTAGACATTGCCAAATGCTCCCTGGGGGGGCAAAGTTGTCCCAACTGAAAGCCACTGTGTCACACTAATTGTGTGTGGTCTTTGGTTGCTCTTTCCCTGCTGTGAATTTGTGGTCCAGGATTATTTGGCTGAGGCTTGGCTTTTATCTCAACAAGAAGTTATGTAGGGATGAATGGCACCTCTTTGCCCTCTTCGCATCTCAGTTTTGACCTAGAACCTCTCCCTGCAGCCAGAGCCCACAGCGCACTGAAAAACTCAGAACTCTTGGTAGACAAACTCTAGAGGGACACATTATATCCCCAGAACCTTGACGAGTAAGGAGGTGTTGAGTATAAAACCCTCAACTAATGGATGATTAGGACTAAGGCATAACTGGTGAAAGTTGAACTAATTCTTTTTTTTTTTTAGTGACAAAAGCAAGCATTATTTTAGGCAGAGAATACATTTAACAAACTTGTTACTCTAAGAAGTGGTGCATGTTGAAAACATAAATTAACTTTAAGAATTGTTGAACAAATGTGTGACTACTATTAAAGCAAAGAGGATAATATGGACATTTGGAGGGAGCATCTTTTTTTTTTTATCATGTGGAGTTTGAAATCAGAATCTTTTTTAAAAATTAATTAATTAATTAATTTTTGGCTGTGTTGGGTCTTCGTTGCTGTGCGAGGGCTTCTCCAGTTGCGGCGAGCAGGGGCTATGCTCTTCATTGTGGTTATGTGGGCTTCTCACTGCGATGGCCACTCTTGTTGCGGAGCACAGGCTCTGGGCACATGGGCTCAGTAGTGGTGGCTCGTGGGCTCCAGAGTGCAGGCTCAGGAGTTGTGGCGCACAGGCTTAGCTGCTCCAAGGCATGTGGGATCTTCCTGGACCAGGGCTTGAACCTGTCTTCCCTGCATTGACAGGCAGATTCTTAACCACTGCGCCATCAGGAAAGCCCCTGGAGGGAGCATCTTTAAACTTTCTGACTTAGAAGAGACAACCAAATCAAATGTCACAGTGAGATACCATTTCACACTCACTAGGATGGCTAGAATCAAAGAAACTGAAAATAACAAGTGTTGACAAAGCTGTGGAGAAATTGGAACCTTCATATATTGCTGGTGGGAATTCAAAATGGTGCAGTCACTGTGGAAAACAGTTTGGCAGTTTCTCAAAAGGTTAAACATATAGTTACCTTATCACTCATCAATGCCATTCCGAGATACCCAAGAAAATTGAAAACATAAATCCACACAAAAATTTGTACATACATGTTCATAAAAGCATTATTAATAAAGCCCCAAAGTGGAAACAACCCAAATGTCCATCAACAGATGAGTGGATAAACAAAATATGATATATACATACAATGGAATATTATTGAGCCATAAAAAGGAAAACATGTGACAGGGATGAACCTTGAAAGCATTATGCTAGATGAAATAAGCCAGACACAAAAGGCCATGTATTGCATGATTTCATTTCTATAAAATGGACATAATAAGCAAATCCAGAGAAACAGAAAGTAGATTAGTGGTGCCCAGTGGATGGAAGGACGAGGTAACTGAGACCACCTGCTCATAGGTACAGGGTTTCTTTTTGAGGTGATGGAAATGTTCTGGAATTAGATAGTGGTGATGGTTGCACAACTCCTTGAATATACTAAATACCACTGAACTGTACACTTTAAATGGTGAATTCTATGTTATGGGAATTATATTTCAATTTTTAAAAAAGAGGCCACAACCAAAACCTAGAATTAGTAGGGTCCCTGAGAATCATGTGGTACAAACTTCACGTTTTCGAATTGATAAACCCTGAGGGTACTGTCCAAGAAATTATCTTTAAAAAACTAGTTTGAAGTGGATTCCCACTTACTTAGAACCCACTGAGACTTGAGAAGCACAGCTGGCATTAAAAGCAGAATGACGCCCAGAACAGGCCCATAGAGACCACCTCTGGAGGTCCATCATTTAAATAAATGAACATTTATTGAGGGCCTACTGTGTGCCAGGCACTTTTCCCGGTGCTGGGGGTACATCAGGAACTAAACAGGCAAAAAAAGTCCTGCCTCCATGGAACTTAGATTCTAACGTAAGTCTTCCCTAGACTTCCCTAGGATATTTTAGAAGCTGTGTTGTCAAACTAGTGCACATTTAGAAGTCAAAACCAGTTTTCAGAAGGAATGGTTGAATGAACTGAGTATTTTCACCTTTAGAAAGAGAAGATTGAGGAAGAACATGATAACTGCCTTCAAAAGCCATTTGGAAGAGAGCCGTTTCATTCTCCACTGCTCCCAAGAGCAGCGCTCGCGTCAGAGGGTAAACGTTACAGAGAGGTGGATTTGGGCTGGTAAAGGAAGGAAAAAAACTCACGTTGTTGTGTACCTGCTTAATAGCAGGCATTCTGCTGGGTATTTCACCTGTGTTACCTCATTTAATCCTCACAGTATCCCTACAAGGTACAATGATTAGCACTACTTAAAGAAGTGGAAATGGAGGCTTAGCAAGGTTATGTAACCACCCCAACGTCACACAGGTGGTCAATGGCTGAGGCAATGGTCAGACCTTTCCCTGGCTGACTCCACACTCCTGCTACCATGCCATGCTGTCTTCTCAACAGTTAATGCTTTCAAAACTGTGCACATTTGTGGAGGGGAAGCCTGCATGTGATGTAGAGGTGGACTGGATGACCCAGATACTTTGAGCCCTCACAACATACTCTCACACTGTCTCATTTGGCTCACTCTATGAAGATGGTTAAAGTGGTAAAATGAAATTAATAATAATCCACAGGAGTGCGGGTCATTTGAGATAATGTACTTGCAGAATCTAGCATAGTGACATCAACATTATAGTGACATTATTCAGCAAGCATTTACTGAGAATCTGCTTTGCGCCAGGTCCTCAGATGTGACACCAGCATGGTCCTCATGGAGCTTACAGTTTTGTCTGACAGAGGGCACACCATAATACCTAAGGTCCAACCCCCTTCCCCTAGTACCCAACCCTCTATTCAGGGCAGGCTACTATCCTCATTTTATACTCCTGTATTCAGTCAACTGGCAAATTTTACTGGGTGGCTTCTGTGTGTCAGCCACTGTTTTAGGCATTGGAGATAAAGCAGTGAACAAAATGGACAAAAAAATCGCTATTTTATGGGGCTTGCTTTGGTGCTTACAATAAACAAATATAGATAAAATACTACATTCAAAATTGAAAAGTGCTATGAAGAAAAATAAAGCTTGGAAAGGGAATAAGAGAGTCCTGGGGAATTTGGAGGTTGCCGTTTTAAATAGGTGGTCAGGAAGGACCTCACTAAGTTTGAATCTTGGCACTAACTTTGAGGAGATGAAAGGTGAGCCATGCAGATATCGAGGGAAAGAGAACATTCAGTTGAGGAAGGCCCAGGGCAAACGCCCAGAAGGCGGAGCATGCTAGGTGTGAGGGAGATGAGGTCAGAAAGGTAATGGGGAGCCAAACTGTGTAGGGCAGGTGAGGCACTATGAAGATGTGGATTTGCTCTGAGTGAGATGGGACTTCATTGCAGGTCTGTCCGCTGTCTGGAGAACAAGCTGTAAGGGAACAAGGGTATGAGCAGGAAGTTTAGGAGCCAGGACAGGTAGAAGGATCCTGCCATGTTCACCCCCTAATCCCTGGAAAGTGGGAATATGTTATATATATTACATGGCCAAAGGAACTTGGCAGATGCAATTAAGGTTATGAACTTTTTTTTTTTAGTATTTATTTATTCATTTATTTTGGCTGTGCTGGATCTTAGTTGTGACACATGGGATCTTCGTTGAGGCATGCGGGATCTTTAGTTGTGGCATGGATGCGGGATCTAGTTCCCTGACCAGGGATCGAACCCGGGCACCCTGCATTGGGAGGTCGGAGTCTTACCCACTGGACCACCAGGGAAGTCCCGAGGTTATGGACTTTAAAATAGGGAAATTGTCCTGAACTGTCCAGATGGGCCCCATCTAAACACATGAGCCCTTAAAAGCAGAGTTTTCTTCAGCGGGAGTCAGAGAAATGTGGCAGAAAGAGAAGTCAAGGAGATACAGCACATGAGGTGGACTTGATCATCTGTTGTTGATGGGAAACCATGAGAAGCAACTGAATCCTGCAACAATCTTAAGGGAGTTGGAAGATGAGCGTCCAAGTCAGTTGACATCTTGATTTCAGGCTTGGGGGACCCTGAGCAGAGAACCCAGCCAAACCCCGAGACCTCTGACCTACACAACTATGAGATAATAAATGCATGTTGTCTTAAGTTGATACATTGGGGTGATTTGTTAGGGCAGCACTAGAAAATCAATGCAGGAGTTGTTGCAGTAATTCACATGAGATATGATGATGGTTTGGACTTCTGAAGCTAGATCCCAGAGGATTTTCTGATCGGTGACATGTAGGGCATTAGAGAAAGGGAGGAATCAAGGATGATTACAAGGGTTTGGGCCTGCACAGCTGGAAGGATGGAGTTGCCATTAACTGAGATGAGAAAGATTGTGGGAGGGGCAGGTCTGGGTGGGAGGATGGAGAGTTTGGTTGCATCTATGTGAAGTTTGAGGGGCCTGTAAATATCCAAGTGGAAATGTCTAGGAGGTAGTTAGATAGATTAGTCTAAGTATTGGACAGGTCTAGATTGGAGAAATAAATTTGAGAATCATGAGCATGTAGCTGATTTTTAAAGCCATAAGACCTGATGAGATTACTGTGGTAAGTGGAATTCTAACGTCACCCCGATGCTATAGCCCTTCTAAAGTCTCCTCCTCTTGACTGTGGACGGAAGCTGTGAAATGAGACTTCACTCCTGTGCTTATGTTATGGTGTATGTCAAAACGGATCTTGTAAGTGTAATTAATGTTACTTTATTAGTCTGCTTGGGTTGCCATAACAAAATACCATGGACTGGGTGGCTTAAACGAAAGAAATTTATTTTCTCATCAATTTTATCAAAGTCCTGGAGGAAATAAGTCTGAGATCAGAGTGCCAACATGGGAAGAGCTCCTTCCTGGCTTATAGATGGCCACCTTCTCCCTGTATCCTTACATGGCAGTGAGAGAGGTGGAGAGGTTGTGGGAGAGAAAGATCTCTAGCATCTCTTTCTATAAGGGCACTAATACCAACATGAGGGCCCCATCCTCATGACTTTCTCTAACCCTAATTACCTCCCAAAAGCCCCATCTTCAAATACCATCACATTAGAGGTTAGGGATTCAACATATGAAGGGGTGGGGCACAAACATTCAGTCAATAACAGTTACTAATCAGTTGACTTCTAGTTAAACCAAGGGAGATAATCAAATGGGCTTGACCTAATCCCATAAGTCCTTTGAATCTGGCTCTAGAGGGCAGAGACAGAAGAAGAGAAAAATCTGAAGTAAGAGGGATTGCATGCATAAGAAATTCTCCATTGCCAGCTTTGAAGTTGGAGGATGGAGCCATGTGGCAAGAAATATGAGCAGCCTCTAGGAGCTGAGAGCAGCTCCCCTCTGACAGCTTGCAGGAGAACCAGGCCTCAGACCCACAGTCTCATGCAACTGAATCCTGCCAACAACCTGACTGAGCTTGGAAGCAGATTCTTCTCTGGAGCCTCTGGATGAGAACTCAGAGCAACTGACCCCTTGACTTCAGTTTTTGAGACTTGAGCAGAGGACCCAGCCACACCATGCCTGGACTTCTGAGCTGGAAATGTGTGTCCTTGTAAGCCATTTAGTTTGTGGTAGTTTATTTATGCTGTAATTTTTAAAAAACTAGTATAATCACCAAGGCAGTGAGTGTAGACAGAGACCAGGAGAGGCTCAAGACTTGAGCCCTGGGACACTGTAATGTTTAAAGCTAGCAAAAAGAGGAAAAGCCAGAAAAAAAAAGAGACAGAAAGGAGTGGACAGGAGGAAAGCCAAGAGACAGCAGAGTCCTGGAGGCAAGTTGAAGAAAGTGTTTCTGGGAGGGGAGAGAATACTAGTCTATTCTGAGGATCAGTGAAAGGTCAAGATGCCAACATTTTATAGATAAGAAAACAAAAACTCTGAGAGGGCAAGTGACTTGCCCAAGGTAACATAAATGGAAATTTGTGGAACCAGATCTCTGGCTTCTAGTTTTGTTCTCTTCCATTCATACCATGTTGTCTTCATCCATATAGTTTTTGAAAATTTTTTAAAATTAAATTGAATTGAGAGGCAAGATACTTGTGTTCTGTTTGTTTATTTATTTGCCAAGACAAATTCATAAAAGTTTACTACAGGAGAGAGCACCGGAATCACAACTAACTGCTGAACAGTCATCGACAGGAAGGCACTGGAACTCACCAGAAAAGATACCCCACATCCAAAGACAAAGGAGAAGCCGCAGTGAGATGGTAGGAGGGGCTCAATCACAATAAAATCAAATCCCATAACTGCTGGGTGGGTGACTCACAGACTGGAGAACACTTATACCACAGAAGTCCACCCACTGGAGTGAAGGTTCTGAGCCACACATCAGGTTCCCAACCTGGGGGGCCGGCAACGGGGGGAGGAATTCCTAGAGAATCGGACTTTGAAGGCTAGTGGGATTTGATTCTAGGACTTCGACAAGACTGGGGGAAACAGAGATTCCACTCTTGGAGGGCACACACAAAGTAGTGTGCGCATCAGGACCCAGGGGAAGGAGCAGTGACCCCATAGGAGACGGAACCAGACCTACCTGCTAGTGTTGGAGGGTTTCCTGCAGAGGCGAGGGGTGGCTCTGGCTCACCGTGGGGACAAGGACACTGGCAGAAGACGTTCTGGGAAGTACTCCTTGGTGTGAGCCCTCCCAGAGTCTGCCATTATCCCCACCAAAGAGCTGGTTAGGCTCCAGTGCTGGGTCGCCTCAGGCGAAACAACCAACAGGGAGGGAACCCAGCCCCACCCATCAGCAGACAAGCAGATTAAAGTTTTACTGAGCTCTGGACAACAGAGCAAGACCCAGCTCTACCCACCACCAGTCCCTCCCATCAGGAAGCTTGCACAAGCCGCTTAGATAGCCTCATCCACCAGAGGGCAGAAAGCAGAAGCAAGAAGGATAGCTCTGCATCCTGTGAAAGGAAAACCACATTCACAGAAAGATAGACAAAATGAAAAGGCAGAGGACTATGTACCAGATGAAGGAACAAGATAAACCCCAGATAAACAACGAAATGAAGTGGAGATAGGCAACCTTCCAGAAAAAGAATTCAGAATAATGACAGTGAAGATGATCCAGGACCTTAGAAAAAGAAAGGAGGAAAAGACAGAGAAGATGCAAGAAATGTTTAACAAAGACTTAGAAGAATTAAAGAACAAACACCTAGAAGAATTAAAGAACAAATAAACAGAGATGAGCAATACAATAACTGAAATGAAAAATACACTAGAAGGAATCAGTAGCAGACTAACTGAAGCAGAAGAACGGATAAGTGACCTGGAAGACAGAATGGTGGAATTCA
>NC_041226.1:66184039-66185543 GCF_002837175.3 Physeter macrocephalus
ATAGTTGACAACTTCCCTAACATGGGAAAGGAAATAGCCACCCAAGTCCAGGAAGCGCAGACAGTCCCAGGCAGGATAAACCCAAGGAGAAGCACGCTGAGACACATAGTAATCAAACTGACAAAAATTAAAGACAAAGAAAAATTATTGAAAGCAACAGGGAAAAACGACAGATAACATACAAGGGAACTCCCATAAGGTTAACAGCTGATTTCTCAGCAGAAATTCTACAAGCCAGAAGGCAGTGGTGTGATATACTTAAAGTGAGGAAAGGGAAGAACCTACAACCAAGATTACTCTACCTGGCAAGGATTTCATTCAGATTTGATGGAGAAATCAAAAGCTTTACAGACAAGCAAAAGCTAAGAGTATTCAGCACCATCAAACCAGCTCTACAACAAATGCTAAAGGAACTTCTCTAAGTGGGAAGCACAGGAGAAGAAAAGGACCTACAAAAACAAACCCATAACAATTAAGAAATGGTAATAGGAACAAACACATCAATAATTACCTTAAACGTGAATGGATTAAATGCTCCAACCAAAAGACACAGGATCGCTGAATGGATACAAAAACAAGACCCATATATATGCTGTCTACAAGAGACCCACTTCAGACCTAGGGACACATACAGACTGAAAGTGAGGGGATGGAAAGCGATATTCCATGCAAATGGAAATCAAAAGATAGCTGGAGTTGCAATACTCCTATCAGATAAAATAGACTTTAAAATAAAGAATGTTACAAGAGTCTCCAGGATAGATCACATCTTGGGTCACAAATCAAGTTGCAGTAAATTTACGAAAATTGAAATCATATGAAGCAGCTTTTCCGACCACAACGCTATGAGATTAGAAATCAATTACAGGGAAAAAAACGTAAAAAATACAAACACATGGAAGCTAAACAATACATTACTAAATAACCAAGAGAACACTGAAGAAATCAAACAGGAAATCAAAAAGTACCTAGAGACAAATGAAAATGAAAAAACAACGATCCAAAACCATTGGGATGCAGCAAAAGCAGTTCTAAGAGGGAATTTTATAGCAATACAATTCTACTGCAAGAAACACAAAAAATCTCAAATAAACAATCTAACTTTACACCTAAAGGAACTAGAGAAAGAAGAACAAACAAAACCCAACGTTAGTAGAAGGAAAGAAATCATAAAGATCAGAGCAGAAATAAATGAAATAGAAACAAAGAAAGCAGTAGCAAAGATCAACAAAACTAAAAGCTGTTTCTTTGAGAAGATAAAAAAATTTATAAACCATTAGCCAGACTCATCAAGAAAAAGAGGGAGAGGACTCAAATCAATAAAATTAGAAACGAAAAAGGAGAAGTTACAACGGACACCACAGAAATACAAAGCATCCTAAGAGACTACTACAAGCAACTGTATGCCAATAAAATGGACAACCTGGAAGAAATGGACAAACTCTTAGAAAGGTATAACCTTCCAAGACTGAACCAGGAAGAAATAGAAAATATAAACAGACCA
>NC_041226.1:66188062-66248820 GCF_002837175.3 Physeter macrocephalus
GGGGGAAGGCGGTGGGGGGATGGGGGTGGGGGGGTGATGAATTGGGCGATTGGGATTGACATGTATACACTGATGTGTATAAAACTGATGACTAATAATAACCTGCTGTATAAAAAAAAATAAAATAAAATTCAAAAAAAAAGAAGACAACTGCAGTTTGTTGGCAGATTGAAGAATGTTTTAATCAGTTCCAGCTGCTATATCAAAATATCATACACTGAGTGGCTTATAAATAACAGAAATTTATTTCTCACAGATCTGGAGGCTGGGAATTCCAAGATTAAGATGCCAGTGGATTCAGCAGCTGGTGAGGGTCCACTTTCTGGTTCACAGAGAGCCCTCTCCTGGCTGTGTCCTCACATAGCAGAAGGGGCAAGGGAGCTCTCTGGAATCTCTTGGCCCTAATCCCATTCATGAGGGCTCCACCATCATGAGCTAATCACTTCCCACTGGGCCTCAGGATTTAACCTATGAACTTGGGAGGGAAAGAAACATTCGGTCTATAGCAGAGAATACTGAAAGAGTTCCTATCTTTCCTGATAAAACTGGATAAGAGGTTGGAGAGAAGTAAAACCAGGAAAGGAAAATGGCAGAGTATCCAGCGAGGAAGTAGAAAAACCAGGTGAGTGTGGTGCCCATGCAGCCAAGGAGCTTTTAGGAGGAGAGAGTGACCAACTCTGTCAAATGCTGTAGATCAAGGTAGATGAGAACTGACCATTTGATTTAGGAAGTCACTGGTGACCTGGATGAGAACAGATTTTGGTGGAGTGGTGTTGGAGGAGGGGGACAAACCCCAACTAGAGAGAGTTTAAGAGAAAAGAAGAAACAGGGAATTATAGATAGGGAATATAGTTATCTTTTGTTTTTTAATCAACTCACTGTAAAGGGGAGCAGAGAAGTGGTAGCTAGAGGGAAAAATGGGGTCATGAGAGGTTTTTTGTTTATTTGTTTTTTAATGAGAGGATAGCAATTTTTTTTTTTTTGGTATATATACTGACAAGATTGATTTAGTAGAGGGAAATTTTTGATATTGCAAGAGGAAAGGGAAGAGATTTTCTGGAGCCATATCTAGTATGTCACGTGGTGTATTAGTTATCTCATGCTGCATAACAAATCATCCCCAAACCTAATGGCTTAAAACAACACACATTGATTATCTCATGATTTCTGTGGGTTAGGGTTCCAGGAGCACCTGTTGAGGGCCTCTGGCTCAGTGTCTCTCCCCAGGCTACAATCAAGGTGTCAGCCGTGGCTGCTATCATGTCAAGGCTCAACCAAGTGAGAAGCCATTTCGATGTCACTCAACTCTACTGGTGACAGATTTCAGGTCCTTGCTGTCCTTTGGCCAGAGACACAAGGGCCTCTCCATGGAGCAGCTCAGGAAATGGCAGCTGGCTTCCCTCAGAACAAGAGCTAAGAGAAAGAAAGAAGGGGAAGTCATTGTTTTGTAACTTAACCAGGAAGTGCCATCCCATCACTTTGCCTTATTTTATTTGTTAGGAGCAATTCACTAGCTCTAGCCTACACTCACAGGGAGAGGTTTACACAGAGGCATGCATTCCAGGATGTGGGGATCACTGGGGGCATTTGAAAGGCTGCCTACCAGAGAGGGGATGAGATGTGTGCCCAAGTAGAGAAGCCAGCCCTCACCGGGAGGGAGGATTGTTCATCCAGAGTCACAGGAGAGAAGGAAGCATCTGAAGGCACACAGAAGGTCGTAAGTGGGTAACTGTAAGGGTGGAGGCGAAAGTATTTGCTCATTAGCACTGAGCACCTTGGAAAATGGCAGGAGATAACATGAGGAACCAGGGCTCATTTTCCTTTGTTCCTCTGTTGTATCCTTCACCAGAGCCAGAAGGATTCTAAATCCAGCACAACACAGCTCTCTACCCTCTCACATCCTTAACAACGAAGCATTTAAAGCATCACACCAGGATCTGCTAACAGTTTTACTTACCTGAACTCAGAAAAATGTCAGAAAACCCACAAGGAAGTATGAGCAGGAGAAGGAAACAAAGAGGAGATGGGGAGAGAAGAAAAGATGAGGCATCGTCTGAGGAATCCACTCCCTAACTGGGTTTTCAGGCATGGGTTTCTCCCATTTTTCAAAAGTCCTATTAAGCCCGAAGCCTTTTTGCCATTGAACATTTGTGGTTCAAGGGGAAAGGCTTTTTGATGGTTTGTTTTGTTAAAGCAGAAAAGTGAGACAAACATTTTATCTTCACTAACAGCATCCCCAGACCGATCTGCTGGCAGTCACGATACAGTGGATTTCAACTTGGAGAGTGGGGTACACCAAAAACAGCAAATTATCAAGGGCTTCAGTTTTGATTTTCATGGCCGTCAGGGGAGGAAATCTGATTGTTGCTAAGACTATGGAAGGTTTCTTCCTTCGCTCTATACTGGGAGGCAGCAAGGTCAATACAAGCGTTTAGGCTCTGGGGCCGCCAAATACGGTCTAGAATCCCAGCTCCACTACTTACCTTGGGAAAACTCCACCCCGCCCCGCTCGCTTCCCATCTGCAAATAGGAAGTACTGGAAGGTTAGAGAGAAACAGGGGAAATGGCTTCCAGGGGGCGCCACTCACACGAAGACGGTGCTTCCTGACCTCGGACATCTGAAAGGCTCACTGGCACAAAACAGGACCTCTGGAACAGCAGTTGTTACTGGGGGCGCATTCCTGTCCCCGGATGACTTAGGGTTCTCTGCCTCGCTCTTATATAGACGAAATTTCTCCCACATGCATTCTGTCCGGCTCCGCTCCCCATCTCTTAGTCCAGGACCCCAAGTGCCTACTTCTCACCCACTCCAGACCCTCTCCTAAGAGAGCTTTCCCAGCAGGGAGCACTCCTTAGCCGACAGAACCATCCAGAATTCTCCAGACCTCCTCCAAGTCTTGCTCTACCTCCCAGAGCTGCCAGACCCTGTTCTTCCTGCAGAAAAAGAGCTTCCAGTCACGGACTAGAGTGTCCTTTACATTCACTTCACTGGTGAAGTTGGCCCAGGACCTAGGCTGGGGCGAGTGGTAAATAGTTGCCCCAAGCCTGTAGCAGCGGACACGTCATTTTCAGGGAACACTTTTCGAGAAAGCCGCGGGCCGTGTGATGGGGTCGGAACTGGGGCTTGATCTCCCCAAGCTTTAGCAGGAAGGTAAACCCTGCTCTTATGGGCCTCATTCTCTTGACCTCGGACAAGCTCTAGGGAAAAAAAAAAAACCCCAAGGAGCGCGCTCGCTCTGGGCGGGAGCGCACCCCACCCACGGAAACCACCTGCGCGTCCTTGTCACCTGTCACCCTCCAGCGCTTCTCTGCGCTCCGCAGGGACAGCGCCCGGAGCGCGTGGCCCTGAGGGGTGCGGAAGTTTGCTTTGCTCACACGCGGGGTCGGGGCGAAGGTGGCAGCCTGGGTGCGACGTGGGGCGCTGGACCTGGACAAGCTCTAGGGAAAAAAAAAAAACCCCAAGGAGCGCGCTCGCTCTGGGCGGGAGCGCACCCCACCCACGGAAACCACCTGCGCGTCCTTGTCACCTGTCACCCTCCAGCGCTTCTCTGCGCTCCGCAGGGACAGCGCCCGGAGCGCGTGGCCCTGAGGGGTGCGGAAGTTTGCTTTGCTCACACGCGGGGTCGGGGCGAAGGTGGCAGCCTGGGTGCGACGTGGGGCGCTGGCGTTTCCGCAGCTGCGTGAGTCTGAGGCTGGAGGAAGGCCTAAGGCCCACCGAGGCCTGGATCCGGCTAAATCCCCGGGGCCTGGGCCAGGAGCACGCCCAGCCTCCTCCTCCTGAGCCGTGGGGCTGCTCTGGGCCGCGGGCGCCGATTCAGGCCCGGCCCAGGCCTGCGGCCCAGTGTGTGCAGGCGAGGAGACGGACCTGGGGCCGTGGGCTGCGAGGCCTACTTGCACACTCAGCTCCGGCACTTCTCACAGCTGGCCAGAGCAAGACGCCCCGGCTCCGGGGAAACAAAGAGGCCCGAGGGCGACTTCTCCGAGCGGGAGATGGCGGGGGCTTTGGAAGTGCACTGGGTGGGTGATTACTCCCCGCGGCCGCGCAGTCCGCTCGCGAACATCAGAAATCCACCATCTTCTGCGAGAGGTCCCCTCCCTCGAATCCGCAGCTCGACGTCTTCCTTCCCGCAGTGGGTCACGACCTCCATCCTTCGCACCCGAGGGCACGTTCAGGGCCCCCCAGTTTTGCTCAGAGACTCGCGTCGGGTAACCCTGGCCCAAAACTTGAGGCGTGAGGCGAGCACCCTTCACGTCCCCCACCTGCAGGTTCTCAAAGTACGCACCTCTGTAATAGAGGTCGTCCCCCACCTGCAGGTTCTCAAAGTACGCACCTCTGTAATAGAGGTCGAGGCAGCTTTCTAGAAAGAGAGGAAACGGTATCCCAAGCCCCCGGGGAGAGTGGGTGCGCGGCCGTCTGGGCCCTCCGCCGTGCATCGGGTACCCAGGTGGGGGGCGTGTCCCGGGCGTGGGGACGCAGAATGACGGGCTGGCTCGGGCGACCTCTGTCCCCGCCGGATCATGAACGCGAGCCTCGCCTGTTCCAGCTCTCTGCGTCCGAAGAGGCAAGCGCGAGCGGCTGGGCGCCGCCGCCGCGGGCTCATGTTTATTCACGCCGCCTTAAACAGCCCGTTTGAATACATATTAATCAGCCACTCCTAACTACTTACTCAGGGCTAGGTTTGCAGGAGAAAAACGAGCCCCCGAAAAGGAGGAATAGCAAGTGGGCATCCAGAAGCGCAGAGAAGCCTCGGTCTGGGGCAAAGCTGTGGGCGCCTGTGTCCCCCCGGCCCCCCCGGGGAGCAGCCGGAGGCGGGGCGCTGGCTGAGGAGCCGGTGGGCCATTAGCTAAGGGCCTCTTTTCTGCCGCTGGCTCTTGTCTCACCGATGGAGCTGGGGACGAGCTCCTTGGTAGTCCTGAGGGTCTATCGGGGGCAGATTTCCCGGGAAGGAAAAGGAGCTTGAGTTTCACAGTCCCTCGCTGGCACCGACCCCTCTTCTAAAGTCGCCTCGTAATTGTGATTTAATTTTCTTAAGTAAGTTTCAGGCTGCACAGAGTCTGTTTCCCACTGTGGGTTCGCGGGAGTTAATATCGTGGGGGAGAGGCTGGCCCCAATTTTAGAGATCCGTCTTCCTAACGTGACTCCCTCCATCTGTAGGAGGGGTCACCGAGTCTGGGTGAGGGCACTTGCAGGACCCTCCCCTGCTTCCGGATCCCCCAGTGCCACGCGGAAGCTTCCAGAGCCCGCGTGATCATCGCCTACCGGTGCCTTCCCTCCCCGAGGGGAGAGTCTCCTTTCCCAGTTGGGGCTGAACCAGCAGGGGCTTGGCGGAGGAGGTAGGGTCGGGGGCGGCTGGGGTCCGCGGTCCTTAGCCTCCTGCCGTTCGGCGTGTCGCGTCGCTCATCAGCCCTGGCAGCACCTTCCCCAGGTGTCGAACCTGAGGGCAGGAGGGAGTGTCAGTAGTAAGGCAGTTCTTTTTCTCGTCCTGATTTTTTCTTTTCTCCTCCCTCCCTCCCTTCCTTCCTTCCGTTTCGCCCGGCACCCGCTTTTCCTATGCTTCCCTGAAGTAGCTCTCCATGTCCCCCCCCAGGCCCTACGTGCGTTGTCTCGCTCCCCGTCACTGAGCCGGTCTGTGCAGGCAGAGGGGGGCCGTCTAGGCCATTTAGATGATCCAGTTCAAAACAAACACCATTACCAAAACTTCGGCCAAGTGGGAGAGAGCGAGGGAGAGCGGGTGCGCAAACGATTGTTGCGCAGAATTCGCGTGTGTTCTAGAAATACAGTTAATTTTTTAAATATTAAAAATAATAATAATAAAAAGAATTCGTGTGTGTTTGAGCGCGGTTCTAATCCTACACAATTTCCCCCGACTCCTGATGTCCGCATAGACCTTCAGTCGGCCGGAATCTAGGAGACTACTTCCAAGCTCGGGGTTTACCAGCTGGTGATACATAAACCGGGGTCCACTCCAAACCAGGTGTGTGTGTGTGTGTGTGTGTGTGTGTGTGTGTGTGTGCTTCGCATGTGCGCGTGCATGAGCTGTGGACATGAAATACCCACAGGGCAAATGGGAAAGGAGCTAAAGAGTCCCCTGAGCTCAGTGGCAGTACCTGCGGGGGACTCCATGGAGGACAGGCTGGGTTCCCTGTGGATGTCACCGTGGTGACATTGCAGGAAGCAAAAAGCTTACCCCCCACCCCCTGGGAGCCCTTTTAAAGGTACTCCGTCTTCTGCAAACATACTTCTCTCCACTCCTGACCTTATGAAAAGATGGCCCTCGTGGAGCAACCGATCTGAAAAGCCTCACTTGGTCTCTGTTATCCTCGGCTGTGCCTCTCCTTTCGGGATTTCAAGCTTTCTGCGAGTGGCTAATTACCTTGAGGTGATCCCAAAATAAAATGCTGGGCTGAGGTGGGTAGGGAGGAGGGTGCTCAAGTGAAATGGACAATCCAGTAATATCATTTTGTGAAGAGAGACTGAAGACGTCCTCGTAATTTCCCTTAAGAAATTTAGTTTTACTGGTCGATCTCAGTAGGAGAATTCTTTGCCTAGAGCCTTGAAATGAGTAAATAGGCCATGTGTCTCCAAGTCTAATATGTCTCGGCTAATATGATAATAAATACATTCAAGGAGAGCAACGGGGTGTTTACAATTAGTACCTAAACTTCTTCTGTTTGTCAAAAAGTCCCTAAATAACCCCTCCCCCAATCAAGCAAGGAGCCCAAAGGAGGTAGAAAGCAGGTAGAGAAATCTTCAAAAGGAATTAAAAAACCAAAGCCGATTTTATTTCCTCCAGTCAAGTGTGAATGATGGGGCAGCCGCGGCAAGGGTGATGGAGTCTACCTGACAAAGCGTGCAGTGAAGGGCTGGGGAGAGTGCGGGGGGGGGGCGGTCACAAAAACGGAGGCGTTGAAGTCGTTGCCTAGTGGGTACCACTTCCCTGCTCTGCGCCGAGGCGGTTTCCAAAGGCCCAGTGGCCACCTGGAACCTGGAACAGCAGGTCACTGCCTCCCACAAATGCCCATCACCCCAATCTCTGTGCTTTTTATCTCCTCAAAGTGACTCCCAACGGGTTTATCCGGATAGAACCCTTCGCAAGTTTTTCAGATTTGTCGGTTTCTAGGAACTTGCATGTTTTAAGTGGAGACGAAACCGCGAAGGCTCGGGTTACACTTTAAAATATGCGAGGCTTCCGCGCGACCCCCGTCACTTGGTAAGGCTCAACTGCTTCTTTAAAAAGAAGAAGGGGGGGCGGAGAACACCGCTTTTAAAGTTCGAGACCCCCCCCCCCCTTTTGTCTCAACAATTCAGAAGCAGTTGTCACTGCTTCTCAGAACCCAGCTTCCCGCCGGCCGTCGGGGAGGTCGGGAGAGCTGCTGCTCAGAGCGCCCTCTGAACCTACGCGCGTTCGCAGGGACGTGTCAGCTGGGCCGTCTATAATTTGCATTATTCATTTAAGTTTGCGCAGCGCTGAAAGCCGCTGGAAAGTTCGACGGCTGGGTGGCCCAGCAGTCGGGCAGGCTTGGCGGTCAACCATTGAACATAAAACAACTGACAAGGTTACCGACGCCCGCCTCCGGGGCAGCGAAGGGAGCCCGAGGACAGCGCAGATCCCCGCGGGTTCGCGCCCTGCCTCCGCCAGCAATTCAGGCATGAGGTTCCCTGTTGCGTGGGGTTCAGTCAAAGGCTTACAAGCCAGGAGGGGAAAGGGGGGTAGGAGCCAAGGGGAGAAGCCCGTGAGAAAGAGCTAAGCTTTAAGTGTATTCTGATTCTTTAAGGGGGTGGGTCCAATGTTCTACGCAGCCAGATGGGACTCCTCACAAGCTTTGGGGCGGATTTGGGGGTGAAGACAGAGTGAGGAATGGGGGGGGGTAGTAGTTGCTCGTCACTTGTTTGGTCTTCACATCTTTTCCAGCGGCCCAGGTAGGCTGGAGACAAAACCCCTCCGGTTTTGGACCGCTCCCCTAGATAAGGTGGAGGTTAGGGGCGGTGAAATGCGAAAGCCGTCCTTGGTACCCCTCCTCCCCGACATCCATAGGAGGCCAGGGTTCCTCCATCAAACTTACATGCGTTCATTCATTCCGCAACTATTCATTCAGCACCTACCATGTACCAGACACTGTATGAGACTCTCAGAAACGCAGTATAAATGGAAAGCAGGCCCCAAACCCTGAGTCTAAGGATTGGCTCCCTGGAATGTTCTAAAATCAGAATGCATCTTGGAATGGCCAGACTTGCCGCTCCACAGATTCCAACGCTGGGCGAAGGGACACAGGAAACATAACTTCTGCATAACTTTTACTTCTTTCCTTTTTTCTTTTTTCAAGTAGCAAAGGACCATTAATTAGAAGAATAATTACTGCCACCCTATATTATCCCAACCTGTTCAATTCTATCTGTTGCAGACAATGCTAATAATGGCAATTATTGCTTCTATAAACACCCCGAGGCAGCACTCTCCTCCCGCAGTGTGTGTGTGTTTAAAGAATATATATAAAAAGTTCCCCCGCTCATTTGCATAGCTTCATCTTTACCTTTTCCCATTCAGTCCTTGCAAAAAAAAAAAAAAAGCATATCTATTCAAAGCCCTTGCAAAAAGCATATCTATTCAAAGGGCATTTAGTCCATTTCTTTCTTGGCCGGTAAACCTATTCATCAATTGTTCTGCCTTGTAGATCGCATTCTAATGCTAATCTAGCGTGTTAAATATCTTTTTGTTCCCCTTTCACCGTTTTGTCATTCAGTTTATCCAGTTTTGGTCACCCATTTTATTTATTTATGCGCCTGCTCCTATTCAGGGGCTCATGTATTTTTTATTATGTTGTTTCACTGTCACGCAGTGTCAACTTAGTCTATTCAATGGGGGCTACTTGAAGGCCGGAGGGACAAAGCGTGTACACATTGCACCGCTATTCATTCCGGCCAGCTGGATCGGTTGAAAAAAAAACCTTGTGAAAAGAAACGCCTCACAATGGACACAGAAGAAGTGCACAATGCTAACAGTTTTCCAAATACCACTGATTGGTTTCTTCACAATGAGGAGAAAGCCGCCGCTTTTTCTTAGCTCCACTTCAACAAACAACGCTCTCACAAAACCTCCCAACCCTGCGTTTTGTTCCTGGACAAAACCTCCTCGACTGTCTAAACGCTCCCACTGAAGGACAAAAAAAAAAAAAAAAAAAAGGATAAAAAAAAAAACCTCTTTTCACTATCCCCCCCCCGTTTCTTTTTCCTGCAAGAGAGAAAAAAAGAATGGGGGGGGGGGCTGTGGAGGGATTGTCAGTGAATTAATGATATCAGTCTTTTAAAAGAAGAGGGCTGACCTTTGAGATGCACTGGGCTGAGAGAGAAAGAACGGGGAGAGATTAATAAAGTTTGGTTGGCGCTCTCTCTGCCTCTGCTGGGCTGTGAACACAAGAAAGACACGGATCCTTCGGGCGGGCCAGTTGCGGGAACTTCACTCTCCCCGAGGGTGCGGCGGCGGCGGCGGGGAGCGGCCGAGCCGCGCTCTGATTGGCTGGCGCGCGGGTCCCTCTCTGCTCAGGGAAGACGGTCGAATCTTCTCTCCATCTTCTGCGCCCCTCGCCTAGGCTACCCAGAGCCGGGGAGGGAGAGGGAGATCCATGCTGTTTCGTTCTACTTTCTTGGGTGGCGGCGGGGGAGAAGAGGAGGAGGAAATTGTCAAATGAAGTGACAACGGCAGCCAGCCCCACTGCTCCCTGGAAGCCATCCCTCGCACGGCAGCGTCCCCCAGCTCTGGTCCTTACGGCTGCAACAGAACAACTCCACCTGTTTGCTCAAAGCCCGAGGGCAACCCTCCTGGCCCCTCGGTGTGAGGGTTGTTTAAAGCCGTTAGGCAGCCGAGAGACTTCCTAAGGAATGTGGTAGCTTTTTTAAACCTTAAAGAGGAACGAAAATGTAGAAGAGCAAAAAGAAGGACGGAAAGAAGGAGAGGAGAGAAGAGGGGAAAGAGATAGAGATGGATAGAGAGAGACAGATCTCGAGCACGCCGCAGCTCTTTGCCTAGTCCGAGGGCTGTATTTACGGGTCACTTTCTGACCCTCACAGACACACCCGGCCCTTTCTCCACGCCCTCTTGCCCCCGAGTCGCACCCCCCCCCCTTACTTCTGCACAGTCTAACTCGGAGGGAGACTTTCTCCAGGCGCAACTTGTTAGCAAGACCACTGGAGTCGGGGGGTGATAAACCAGTCCCCCCGGTAGGCCTGTGGACTACTCCGACAGCCGCGCGATCTGTTGGCTGTGTGACCCCGTGTGCTCACCCGCGGCATCCTTCCCCCCTCCCTCACCCGTCTTTCTAGTCCTGTTCTCGTTCATCAACACTCCGGAGCGCTGCTCCCAGAAAACGCCGATCATTAGGGAAAGGGGAGGGGACGGGAGGGGGCGGGGAATCTTCGGCCGGCGGGGCCGAGCTGGAAGGCTCTGGGAGGTGACTAAGATTCAGGACTGGGGTGATTTCCAGCGAGCCGCAGGAAGTTCCGTGTTGAGAAGTGATGGGCTGCTACAAAAGGGAAAGACGAAGCCTTGAAAGGATTTAATTAACCGTGTCAGGGATAATTACCCCTGGACAGTCCAAATTAGTTTTGCATAATCGCTCAGAACCATATGAATTAACTTATAATATTGCAAAGAGCTCGGGGAATAACAGGAGAGGGATCGTTTTAATTAGTGAATCAGGGTCAAACCAGCAGAGCCTATTTTTCACATTTCCAAAACTTTTCATGGTTCTTAAAATATTATTCCGTTGGGGGAAAACAATGGCTTTAAAGAGTTGGATCGCTTATAAAGACGTGGAGCTCCAGAGACGGTCTCTGTCGGTAGAGAAACTAGTGTAGGACTAGTTGAGTCTTGTATCTTGAGAATTTCTATCTTGGTGGGGCGAAAATAAAGATGTCCCTACAGTTCATTCTTTTTTCTCTGATATTCTTCCTGGCGCCCTATAATTTCTTTTCTAATATTAAAATCCTTTACGATTTCAAACCTTTCTCCAGTGGAAACTTGTCCAGCCTTGGAAATTCAACCCTCTCCATTAGAACTTGTTATATTTCTATTTTAATGCCACTAGCATGACAGAATAAAGCCTTAAAGTGGCCCAAAGTTGTAAAATGTCGTTAGCAGTGATTATCCTTACAACTAAAATCTTAAGGTGTAAATAAGGAATATGCCAAAGATACACGAACAAATTACACTGATTTAAGCGGTGGAGCTCTCCAACTAACAGGATAAAGTGGTCAGGCAACTTTCTCCTCTTAAAATGTTACTGGAAACTAGTGAAATGCTTTAAACGGTCTGGATGTTTTCAATGGGCTCTGTTCTACTGGTTCATGAATGCCTTCCCTGCCCCCCGCCCCCCCCAAGATAATACAACTACTTGGTTTTTTTTTTTTTTATCTTCTTTCCTATTCACGATTAAAAATGTGATAAATCAGGTTTTTGGCTCTGAATAACAATGGCTTGATTTAGATTTCCTAGTAAATCTATTCAAAAGTGAAACAAAGGCTGCCTTTGGAGGATACCTTACACTTCACCTGGACCAGGCACGTAAGGGCAATTCAGATAAAAATCTTGTTAGGAACTCAACAAGAAATAAAGGATTTTCTCTTTTCCCTGGTTCAGGCTTTATTTAAACTCTTTGTTCAAAAAAAATGAACAGAGTGATAGTCGGATTCTAATTTACAGATATAGCTTAGACGTCTAATATTAAATTAGAAGATCACACAAGAAAACCATTTACACATAAAGGTTAAAACCAATACTTAAACTTTTTAAAACTTTATATTACATAAAGCCAAAATGAAACTAAATACATGTTAGCCAACTTCATTCACAAACATTAGTCAAAATATATACATTTAAAAAGAAAAAAAGCTACAAATGAGGTTCTTTTCTCTAAAATGTGTTTTATCATAATTTGCAAATGAATTGCAGGTGATCTAAAAAATAAGCTAATTAGGGAGGGAACTCCAAAACACATTTATTTAAACGGTTTGAGTTGGAGAAATGCTAGCTGAAACAGAGAGGCATCTGTCAAAACAATTCTGGTTTTTGCTTTGTTTTGTTAAATAATAAATATATAATTACCACTCAGACAAAAAAAGTCTGATTTAATCTTAGATTAAATTGCGGTTCTGAAATAGTCCCGCAATTTTTAAAAGTTAACTTTGACATTTGTTCAAAATGTTTTAGAGTCTAAAACCGACTCAGATTTAGGGCAACGCAAATAACACATTTTCAGACTTAATGTTTTCAAGGACCTATACACATTTACAATCTTAAAGTGAAACTCAAGTCATAAGGGGAAAATAGGAATAATGCCTTTTCTCTTTCTGTGTAAACTGTGTCAAAAATCCAAGCGAGTGGACTCAGGGAGACTTCTAGCGGTTTTTTGTTTGTTTGTTTGTTTTTTAAGGGAGAAAATCCAATTGACAACCTTTCATCTCACACATATTTCTTGTTTGCGGTCCTTGCTCTTGAGAAAGAGCTCTTGCTCTGATTTGCATATGCCATGATAAACCAAAGAAACCGTGATCGTCTCACACACAAAAGGCCAGATTCGAGCCGGTCACTGGTCAAGAATGGATCCGGCCTGGGGGTTCTGCTTGAGAGAACAGAGATTTGCAAAGTTCAAATGGTACAAATAGGGAGCAAGGCTGCTCAGAGCCATCCCGCTCCGAGAAACTAATGACACAGATCAGCTTTTCCCTTGTGCCAACCATTTCAGACCCAACATTTGAACAGAGTGCATGCAACAGCGACCAGGAGAAAAGAATAATAACAATAAAAGAAAGATAATGGGAAACAAAAACAAAACCGACAATAAACTTCCAACAGAGAAAGCTGGAAAGCCCAACATATCAAAAAGTTACTCTTCCACCTCTGTGGGCCGTAACGCAACAGGTTCCGAAGTGCAAAGCAAACATCAACTGCTGCGAGATACAACTGCCCTCTTTAAGGTTGTCTGCCGGGGTGCAGGTCTGAAATGACCCTGTGAATTCACACGCACACTCGCCCGCGCACTCGCGCGCTCGGCCACTCGCGCCCCGACTGGCCTCTCTGCCTCCGCCTGGCACCTAGACATCTTATGTACATACAAACCGGGGCCCCCGTCGCGGGAGGGCGCTCGGGGAGGCCGCAGAGCTCGTACCTATACATATGTACAGTGTGCACACCGGTCCTCGCGAGGCGGCCCCGCGGGGTCATAGCGCGGCGGCGTAGGCCGCGGGGTAGGGGTCCAGCTGAGGCTTGCCCATGCCGGGCAGTAGGATGTAGGCGAGCGGCGGCTGCAACCCGGGGCTGGGCCACGCGCTGCAGTTGCACGGGATCATATAGCCCGGGTTGCCCGGGCTGGGGTGCGAGTGCGTGTGCCCCCCGGCGGCCGCGGCCGCCGCTGCAGCCGCCGCCGCCGCGCCGTGGAAGGCGCCCGCGCCCGCGGTCGGGTAGCCCAGCGACGACGCGTACGGGAGGCCGGACGAGGAGGACGAGATCTCTGCCATCTTGGAGCCCAGGTCGAGCAGCGAGTAGGGGCTGCCGGCGGCGGCGGCGGCGGCGGCTGCGGCGGCGGCGGCGGCCGACTGCGGGAAGAAGACGCGGGCGGCAGCCGCGGCGGCGGCGGCGGCCGCCTTCTCGGGGTTGGCGAGCAGCGACTCGGGCACCAGGCCGCCACCCGCGCCCGCGTGCAGCCCGGCGCCCGCCTTGAGTGCCGGGTGCTCGGCGTCGGTCACGCCGCCCAGGCCGTAGGGCACAGGGAAGGCGAACTTGTCCTTCTTGAGCAGCGTCTTGGGCTTGCGCCTCGGCCGGTACTTGTAGTCTGGGTGCTCCTTCATGTGCATGGCGCGCAGGCGCTTCGCCTCGTCGATGAACGGCCGCTTCTCCGATTCGGTGAGCAGCTTCCACTCGGCGCCCAGGCGCTTGCTGATCTCCGAGTTGTGCATCTTGGGGTTCTCCTGGGCCATCTTGCGCCGCTGAGCCCGCGACCAGACCATGAAGGCATTCATGGGCCGCTTGACGTGGTCCACCGGCTTGGACATGCTCTCGCCGTGCCGCGGCTGCAGCCCGCCTCCGCCGCCGCCGCCGCCCGCGCCGTCGCTGTCGGCCCGGAGGAAATCAATGTTGGCTGTCCGCGGGGACCCTTTCGGCCCGCCGCGCTCGCCGCGCCCCACTTCGCACCCCGGCGTCGCTCCCGCGCGGGAGGAGGGGGCCGGGGGACCAGCCCCGGGCCGCGCCGCTCCCCTGGCCGCCCCGCTCTCTCCGGCCGAGCGCTCGGGAAAATCCTCTCCGGGGCGCGATAACTTCTCGGCGGTGTCCCCACCCCACGGTGGCAGTCTGCCCTTTGCTTTCTTTTTGTCCTTCCTCTCCAGTCGCGTTCGCTCGCGAACTCCCCGCAGGTAGCCGCCACCGGGCAGCGCTCTCCCCGTCCTCGGTCTTTTCTCTGTTAAAGGCACAGCAGCCGGGAAACTTGCGTCGCGGAGGCTCCACCAGGTTGAGCAGAGGAATCAGCCGCCGCGCGCTGCCAAGTGCCAAAGGGGGCTCTCGGCGGCTGGAGTGTTTGGGTTCTCCTCGGTGACTTTCTCATTTGACAGTAGCTGATGGGGGTGGGGGGAGGAGGGGAGGTGGCCCCGGAGGAGGAAGAGGAGGGGGGAGACGGAGGAGGGTCCGGGCGCACCAAGGGAACGCAGAGCGCAGCAATGGATATAAATACAAATACAGCGGCACCAGCCGGTCTTCCTCACTCGGGGCAGGCAGGGCGCGCTGACGGGAACCCCCCTAATGAGCTGGGGTTTTGCGGGGGGAGCTGTCCGCGCCCCAGCACCTGCCTCGTGGGTCTTCCTCTCCGCCTGCCGGTCGGGGAAGGAGGTTGGATGAGGCTTGGGCGAGCCTAGGATCTCCGGGCCTCAAAGGAAATCCTCGTGGCTCGCCGAAGCGCCGCGTCTCGCTGTCCCTCGAGCCATTGCCGGCTCCGCTCGCTCCAAGCCCCTCCTGGCTCTCCGGCCGACTCGGGCTCCCGGAGCGCACCGGGCGTGGATCGCGGCCCGGCTTCCGGGCAGCTCGGCGGGCCCAGCACCGGCCGCGCCCCCTCCTCGGTCCTCTGGGCCTCCGCCCGGGACTTGCAACTAACTTCGCCCAAGTTTCCTGCGCCGGCGCCGCGGCGCCCCTCTCGGCGCGCTGGCCTCGGGGCGTGCGCCCGCGTGTGCTCCGCGCCCGGGGCCCCTCTCTCCTGGCTTCCCGGGCGAGAGCCTGGAGGGCGGAGGTGCGGGGTGGGGGAGGGATTTAAGGAAGACGCGCCATCACCTCAGTTCGCAGGTCCGCGCTGGGGCTGCTCCCGAGTCCCCCAGTCCCGCAGCACAGGGGGCCCCTCCGCGGCCCAGGCCGCCAGTCCGCCGCTCCCGAGGCGACAGGAGCCCTGTGCACGGGCTCAGGTGAGTGTCGCTACCTGCGTGTGCACGCGCCCGGAGCCGGCGCTGGGTGTGCATGTCCAGCCGCGGCTGAGTGTGTGTATATCTGGGGCCATGAGGAGGAGGTGGAGCCCAGGACTTCAGGAGGGAGGAGGGCCCCGCGGAGCCTCCTTCCGCTCCCACACCCCCAGGACCGCGAATTAAACAGGATCCCGTCCGCCCCCCTCATCCTCCTCCTCCCACCCCTTTTCACTTGAGAGCAGGTTTAGGCGAGCGGCGAGTCCGGAGCGCGCCGCCGAGTTTGCGCACTGTTTGGCGTTGGCAACCCCCTAGCGTCATCCCGCTACCCTGGCCGGCCGGAGCAGCACTGGTCCCGGCTGTGGGATCCTCTGCCAGGAGGAAGGAGGCGCGCACGTGGAGGGGAGCCTCACGAGCTTCGGAGGAAGAGGGGACCCACCCTAAAAAATGTTGGAGACTTTTCCTAGCAAGAAAGTGCTCATTTTCCTTGGAGGTCCAGATGTTGCCTGCAGCAGATGCTTCCCGAATTTTCTTGCACTGGTGATGCATCCAGTCAGAGGTAGTGGAGTGAAAAATAACTGAGGAGGGACTGAGCGTGCTCTTGGCAACCCTTTCGAAAAGGACCTAGCCCAGGCATCCTTGGCTGACTATTCAGATCTTTTACAATTCTGAGGGTTTGTTTTGTTTCTAGTCTAGTCGTCAGTCATCCACATGCTGATCTCTTTAAGGTACAGTTAACTCACAGTATCTCACTTAAACGCACGGAGACAAAAAGTGAAACATACTAATCACTCTACATTGGAATATTTTTATGCTGTTAAGCACAATTTTCTTCAGTAAGAGCAGTGTTTTCTTTATATTTGACATAATGCAAAAATCAAGCAGCACGATTTTGTTTGCATATTTTCCGGACTTCTTGGTATGCTGCAGCTCACTTATAACATGATCAGTCTGGAGATTTCATTCACCAGCTGGCCTGCCCTTCAGGGAGAACTTGCTTGACTTCTTTCTTTGGCAGTTCGGATTTGACCTAGCCATGTGGTGTGTACAAGTAGGAAGTTCTATAATCAGTTAACTCTTTAAGTCTCCCCAGCAATTCATGTTCAATTCATACACAGACACATATGCAGACACAAAGTACTGACTGAACTTAAATTAAAAGTTTTTAGGCCATCAGTTTTAGTTTAAAGTTAGGTTCGTTTTATTGCTCATTTTAATAAAAGAATAGTGATTGTTGCTTTTTTTTTTTTTAGCTGCTGTGAAGACATATAGGAATGCAAATCAGCAGTGAAATGTATGGGAGTGGCAATCTTTCTTAATATACCACACTGCAGATGTTTACTTTGTATCAGCCCTTGTATTGCTAAAACAATTGGACTGATTTCTTTAGAACCATATTCCTTTACAGGCTCTTTAAAGACACTCTGTTGCTCCCAGACTCTGGGTGGAGCAACGTTAAAACCCCAGCAGGTGCAGTTACGTAGACTAGAATATTAAATATACTGTTTTGTGATGATAAACTAGAAAAGTATCATCCCTGAGCTTTTAACCTACTAACTTGTATGATAGGTTTGACACAAAAATATTACACACTGTCATACAAAGAACATATGTATAAGGATGCAAGTTATGAAAACTGTTATTCATTAAAAACATTGTGAATAAGGTTGAGTCTAATCCCGAAAATAATTTTGATATATACAAAAGGATAAGGATTGAGAAAAAATTTTATATTGGTGAGTTAAATTATTACGCATTCTCTTCAAATTTAAGTGTAAAAATCAATTGCAATAAATTATTACCATGAAAAGAAATGTTTGCATATATGATTGAAATGTATGCTTGGATGTGCAATATCTTATAAAAATAAAATACGTAAGCTTCCTGGGATATAGTTTCATAAATTGTGCAGTATCGCCTGTTTAGTGTTATTAAATGAACCAAATTTGAAAGTTCTTAAGTCCATGCATGTTGAACTGTGGCGGTGGGGGGAGGTGTTCCCATACCTAAGAAAACGGCTGTTTGTGTGCTTGTTTGTTCTTCACCAAATGAAACTTCAAAATAGAAGAGATTTGGTTTTTAATTTTGGTTTTTGGGGGATCAGTATTCTTGGCCTACAGCCTTCCTGTCCAGGGAGAGACCTTCACAAGGAGCCCTGCATGAAAGGAAGGCAGCAAAGCATGGCTGTTATTAACCAACCTTCACACCTCTTGCCCAAATCTGGTTGAGCCTTTCACCAAGTAAGTTTCCTTGCCGTTCTCTTTCTTATATACCGAAATGACAGTTCAATTTTAGTGTCCACAGACCTTACGTTTGAATTGATAGAATGTTATCTATTTGTTCTTGTACATTTTGATCTAAAAGTGAAAAAATACCAAGATTTCGGAAAGAGAGTAGTCTGTGTTAGTGAAGAGTGAAGGAAAAATAAATGGAAAGAGAATCAGAAGTTCTATGGGCTTTATATTGCCAACTCGGTTGTGAGCACCCAAAGAACAGTGGACCTCGATCAGTGGAGTCTGTGCGGGCTCTGAATTTGCCTTGTGGCCAAGGGATACCCGTGATCACAAATATATCTCATCAGAAACAGAGAGGCAGACACTCGCTCAGAAAAAGTTTGGGGGGGTCTGTGTAAAGTCAGTTTCTTCTTTTTTCCTTAGGTCCTCCCTGTAAATGGTCTTTTTTCAATTCTAAAACTTTCACTAGGAGGCAGCAATGAGGTTGTTGGGGGAATTTTAAAAAATACCTTGGCAACACCAGACTGACTGGCTTTCTTTCTCTTTCTCTTTCTCTTCCATAAAAGAGGGGAGAATATTTGGATCCCAGCAGAAGACAAGGGATCGGAGTGAACTAAATCATTTTCCTCCATCCATTCCATCCCCGTTTTCTCACTGGATTTTCACCCAGATGGCTCATTGTCACATTTTTCTAGAACCATGGAGGTGAAACCACAGTAAAGAAAGCAAACCAGTGGGGTACTGAGAAGTGACCAAGTGGGAGTGACAGGGTGGGAAAGGTGATGCCTTCAAAGTGCAGGGGCCAAGTCGTGGCACCTGGAGCTCTGGGAGCAGACAGCTGGAGTTGGAGAACTTCGGGCTTCTGGTCTTAAGCGAGTGCACGGAAAGAATTCATAAGCTTGCAAACCTGCCTAGAAAAGTAATACAGCCTGTTTGTCCTGTTAAGGAGGAAATGAGCAAACTGACGAAAGCCAGTCTCAGGCTTTTGTCACAGTTCCTACTAATCCTACTTCTAGTAGGATTAGTTCCTACAACTAGTTCCCTAGTTGTACTCCTATCAGCCCCACCTCCATCAGCCTCCATAAGGGGAAAAGATCCCAAACACATGGTCCACATAAAGCCCGGGAGATGAGGAATTAGGTCAGGCAGTCATGGTTAGAGTGAATGGCTGCAAGAGTGGCCCTTGACTGGTTACTACTAAATTTTCATCCTTGTGAGATTTCTGTCCCTTTATTCTCACTGCTCCTGCCATACTGGGAAGCTGGGACTCTACAGATTAATTAGGAGAATGCCTTTCTTCATTCCTCCTTAGCGGTACTCACTCAGGCTGGCATTTTCTAAAAGAGCTTTACCTAGATGACAGAGCAAGAAATACAAAATAAAAAACAGCTCCCTTTCACCGCCCCCCCCAAATAAAACACCTAAGGGAAAAAAGACAATACAAATAATCCAAGACAGACAGCTTCACAAAGTGCTGATTTCAGATCCTGAGGATCCTATAAAAGCAATGGAGGGATTGACTTTTCTCTAGGATAAGTGCTTTTTGTAAGTGGGAGAGAGCTAGCCGTGAACAAAACCAGAATTGAATGAGGAGGTCTGGCTGTCCTTTCCAGCTTCCAGATTGCTCTGGCCTGTGTGCTACTCCCTCCCAGATTCAGTTTCCTATCTAAGGATGAGTCTGCTTGGTTGAGCAGTTTGATTATAACTCTCATTTATTGAGTTCCTAAGATACTATCCCTTTTGCATACACTATCTTATTTAATTTGTAGGAAAACCCTAGGAGGTAAGAGTTACCTCAGCTTGCATTTGGGGAAGAGAGCCTTAGAGCTGATGAATAAGCAACTCGCCCGAAGTCACACAACCCTAAGTGGAAGAAATGGGGTCTGAAGGAAGCTGATGCTTTTCACCACCACCACTCTGAGTCCCAGCTGAAGGCTCGGCTCCTTCCTGGCTCAGATTCTCAGTTCCACCTACTTCCTCAAAGCCTTCTGTGACTCACTCAGTGCTGCGCTGCCTCTGTGAGGAGTGCCCAAAGGTAATCTCTTCAGTAATGCATTCCAAGCCCCTTACAACAGCACCCCAACGTCCAGTTCTGGTGCCTGGCAGCCAGGCTCCCCTGGTTCCTGTGGTTGTCAGCACAGGTTTGGGCTCAGCTGTAACTCCCTAAACCTCACTCCCCAGCTTCCCACTGCAAACACTGAACAATTGCCAGCGCCAAACAGAACCCAATCTCTACCTTTTTTCTGATAGCCAAGGGCTGCTAAAAGGGAACCTTATAACAATGATATCTAATCTCAGTCTGTATGTTCCCCTAACCCTGGTTGTCCAACCCACCCTCTTCCCTTCCCTCCCTCATCCCTCTCTTTCTACCTTTCTTTTGTAAGATCCAAGTACACAGAATTGTTTTAATCACAATTCCTGGTGCATGATACACTCTCATAACTGCTCCATCAGTGACTTTCTTCCTCCCTCCCTCCCTCCCTCCCTTTTTCTTTCTTTCTTTCTTTCTTTCTTTCTTTCTTTCTTTCTTTCTTCATGTAATAAATACCTATTAATCTACCATCCAAAATAAAATCTGCTGGTAAACCTATATTAAATCAAATCCTCTCCCCAGAAAACTCTACACTTGCCTTCCCTAACCCAATGTAACAATTTTCATTCCCTTGATTTTAAATTTAGCTATATAGCTTTTCTCATCTATGTGTATCCTTTAAATGTATGTTTTTCTTTTTGTTTTAACTTTAAATGTCATTATAAGTTAAACTTTTGTATGTAATCTTTATTGATTAACTTTTTTCATCTAATTATGTTGTTTGGATTCAATGTTACTGCATGTCACTGAGTTTATTCATCTGCTGTCTAATATTTAATTGTTGCAAATATACCACAGTGTATTTGCTTATACTCTCCTGCTGATGAGCACGTGGGTTGTTTCCAGTTTTTAACCATGTGTACTTGCTGCCATAGGCATTCTTGTTCGTGTCTACTGTTGTATACATGCAAGATATTTTACAAGCAAAAAACTCTAAAAAGGGGAAACTCACTTAGTACTGTACCCTTTTCCCAGGTGTGTTCCCTTGTGTTTCTGTTTGCTTTTGGTTTTTCTGCAGGCATTCAGAGAGGTTTTTTAAAAAAATATTTTGTCCAAAGTTTATGGTTCTTATGTAAGGGAAGGTTGGTCATAGAGGAGCTATTTCTCCATTTCCAGAATCCATCTGAAATTGATTTCTGTGTGTAGTATAAGACTTGATTTCTTTCCATATGGACACTCAATTTTCTAGAACATTCATTGTAAAGACTGCTTTTTTATACTGCTCACCAGTGCTCCTTTTGCCATGTGATGTGAGTTGGGTTTCTGAGCGCTCTACTTTGCTTCATAGTTTTCAATTTTTGCACTATCCTAATTCTGGCAGAGCAGGTACTTTCATTTTCTTCTTATTCAAAAGGATCATGGCTATTCTTGGCCTTTGCATTTCCATGTAAACTGTAGAAAAGATTGTCAGGTTCTAAATATTCTTTAAAAACCCAAATATTTTTAATTTTTTATTAAAAAATTTAAATTGAGGTATAATTGACATATAACATTGTATTATAATGGGAGGGAGGGTCTCCAAACTCTTTTCAGATGAAAACATAATGATTTGATACTTGTATATATTGTGGAATGATCACTACAATGAGTCTAGTTAACATTCGTCACAGAATATAGTTCTAAAATTTTTTTTCTTGTGATGAGAACTTTTAAGATTTACTAAAAGCCAAATATTTTTAAAGAGCCTTTTAATTAAGATTGTTATGAATCTCTAGGTTGATTTAGGGAGTACTGACATCTTTACAAATTTAGCACTTCTAACCGATGAGCCTAGTATCCTTCAGTTAATTTTGCTATTCTTTAATTTCTCTGAGTAACATCTTACAATTTTCTGGTAGAATGTTTACTCATCTATTATTCCTAGGTTTTGAAAATTATTTTTTGATACTATATAAATAGTGTGTTTTTAAGATTATAAGAAGATAATGTCTTTTAAATAATTTTCTTTTTAAAAAATAATTTTATTTTCTGTTTGTTGCTGGTATACAGAAATACAATTGATTTTTGTGTATTGACTTTGCAAGTGGCAACCTTGTGAAGCCATTCTTAATTCAAGTAACTTATTTGTAGTTTACTTTGGATTTTATACATAAAAAATCATATCATCTGTGAATATTGAGAGTTTTTTTTCTTCCTTTCCAATTCTTATACATACTATTTCTTTTTCTTACCTTTCTGCACTGTCTAGACTCTTCAGTTCATTGTTGAACGATAAGTTATAATAGTAGGTGATCTTATCTTTTTCCTGACAAATGTATGGCATAGTGGGAGGGAGGGTCTCCAAACTCTTTTCAGAGAGTTTGGGGCTTTTTTTTTTTTAAGAATTTGATCTTGCTAAAAAAAATATTTATCTTATATTATTTAATTTTTAAATTTATTTATTTGGTTGAGCCAGGTCTTAGTTGCAGCAGGCGGGCTCTTTAGTTGCAGCTCGCTGGCTCCTTTAGTTGCAGCACATGTGCTCCTTAGTTGTGGCCGGCAGGCTCCTTAGTTGTGACATGCATGTGGGATCTAGTTCCCTGACCAGGGATTGAACCCGGGCCCACTGCATTGCGAGCATGAAGTCTTCACCACTGTGCCACCAGGGAAGTCCCAGAGCTTGGGTCTTTTAATGATCTAGTTCAGTGCTAGTCACACTGCCACCCAATCACACACATCTACACATTTTCCTGGAATTCTACTTGGTTATGCTTTTCTTAGTTTGGACAGTTACTTGACCAATCAAACCATCCAGTCTTTCTCTAGAACAAGATCTCCATGTGCTTGGGTCCACGAACCCTGCATACTAGAGGAATAACTTCATTGGTATAAATTTCTCCATCCTCCATTCCTTTATCAGACAAGCAGAGGTTTTTGCCAAGTATAGTTGCTTACCATCTGCTGGACTGCCGTGCTAGACTATTTGCCCCAACTTGTTTTTATGCCACTGTGCTATTCTGCATTCCTTGCATTAGGAAAACTGCAGCCTCTGTACCTACACCACTAGGCGCTGGGTTGTGGGACCAATTTCCCCTAGTTTTTTGTGCCAGCTACGGGGACGTGACTGCTTGGTCCAGTCTTAGCTCTCAGTGTGTCTAGGAGAGGGCATGCCCCCCATCCCTCCACATAGTCCATTCCTAAACGGGGACGTTTGCTTTACTCTGCAGCATAATGTTCCCTTTCCCTAGAGACAGGGTAGAATATCCCAGAAGCCAGCAAATGCGATAATTCTTTCTAATTTTTGAGTCTTGAATGTGGTAAGAGGGCACAAGGTAGGAATCAGAAGCATTAAAGGATGGTGGTTTGTCTGATAGCAATCGGCATCCAATCATTCCAGCTGCCTGAAAAGTTGACTCATGACCTCAGTGGACTTATCGCCCCCCCTGGTATTTGTAGAGCCGAATTGTATTTTAATGCTTTGTTTGTGCACTAAAGTGTTTCTATGCACTAACTTCCTAGTTGACGTGTCCTTTTGTTCACTATCAGCCTCCAATTTCACATTCCAGGCCGTAGTCAGGAGTGGCCAGGCCCTACGGTCACAGGCGTGCCTGCAGTGCCGCTTTTCAATGCACTTTGAAAACAGTATTTGACGTTTATGCCTGTACATTGTCTGCTAGCAAATAAATCCATTGCTGTCAAACAAAGCTCTGTGTTTGATAAAAATTTGTCTTTGTTTATTTACTTGAGGCAAAGGGGGACTTTACTGTGTCACAGGACTTGCTTTTTAATAAAACTCTGCCTCTATTATTGGGGCATATGGGAGTGAGTTAAGAGCCTGGCAACAGCCTGACAAGAAAATATTATCTGACTGATTCATCAATAATAATTTGAAGTTGCTTTTTCTATAACTGTACCTCCAAGAAGCTGATTGACTACACCCAGCTTTATGCGTCTCTATACCCTGGACCAACTATTATTCTAGGGTCGGTACTTCTTGGTTGCAACTGTTAACTCATTACGTGTTTCCTTACCTAACTTTAAACATACTAAGGGCAGAGACCATATCTTATTTGCTCTTGATACCTTAGTACGTAGAGAGGCTCCTGGTATTGAATAGGTGCTCAGTAAATTGTTGAGTGAAGGAATCAGCCACATGCGCTAAGTCTGTGTGTGCACAGCCAAGGAGAGGTTGAGGATTTAACTGCATGATTCAGGTACAGGATTATTATTATTATTATTATTATTATTTTTTTTTTTTTGTGGTATGCGGGCCTCCCTCTGTTGTGGCCTCTCCCGTCGCGGAGCACCGGGGCGTGAACCCGGTTCCCCTGCATCGGCAGGCGGACGCGCAACCACTGCGCCACCAGGGAAGCCCAAGGTACAGGATTATTAAGCTAATCTTAATTAATTATTTAATTAATTAATCTGAATGAAGTCTAGAGCAGTGCCGGAAGTGAGACGACGTAAGTAATGTTTTTGATACCCCTAGTGAAACTCCCACATGCTTACCCTCTATCATCAGGCTATTTCAAGTATAATCTACTCTGTCCCACCCACAAATAATTTGGTCATTATTTAAGCCCTTAATCTTAAATTGCTATTGAGGACATGTCTGTAACAAAGGCAACAGCTTTTAAATTTTGACTATAGAAGTTGTTTCACCTCGGGTTTTTAAAGTTCCTTGACTATAAAAATGAAAATTTACAGTTGAATTAAATCAACATACACTAATATTTTTATAAAATGAATGGAATACTTAAAGGACTGGTGATTGCATTTGATGTAATACACTGGATTTGCTAAAAGAAATTTTTTTTAATGTATTTGGATCTGGGGCAATGAACCCTCAAGGAACTCTCAAGTATGTCAGACTCTCAGGTGTGCCAAGAGCAGCCCCTTTCCAACACCACACCTGAGTCACAAAACAGGGGCTTGGGAAGAGGGCAGGTGAAGGGTGACAAAGATTTTGCTCTGTACTTCTGCTATGGACTGAATTGAGCCATATCCTCCTCAAATTCATATGTTGAAGCCCCAACCCCCAGAATGGCTGTATTTGGAGATGGGGCCTCTAAGGAAGTAATTAAAATTAAATATGCTCATAAAGGTGGGGCCCTGAGCCCATAGGATTAGTGTCCTTGTACGAAGAGACACCAGAGAGCTTCCTTACTCTCTCTGAGTGAACTTTGAATGAAGAAAGGCCATGTGAGGACAAAGTGGCTGTCTGCAGGCCAGGAGGAGAGAACCCTGATGGAACTTTGATCTTAGATTTCCCAGCCTCCAGAACTGTAGAAAAAAAAATTCTGTTGTTTAAGCCACCCAGTCTGAGGTATTTTGTTATGGCAACCTGAGCCAACTTAGGTTCTATGCATATGCTTCTGTAGTGTTTGATATTTTACATCAGAAATTTATTTTTGTATTATTTTTGTCACACACACACAAAGTAAATGAAACTCCCACCCACTGACAACTTCTCCTCACCCCAGAAATTAATGTTTTCATTCTGGGGTAGAGAATGTCCTTCATTATCCTCAAATTATGCTGGTTCCATTGATAAGTACAGAATAGTTTAGTGACATAAACTGAGAATTGGTCATGTTTGTCTTTTTTTAAAAATAAATTTATTTATTTTTGGCTGTGTTGGGGCTTCATTGCTCTGCCCAGGCTTTCTTTAGTTGCGTGAGCAGGGGCTACTCTTTGTTGTGGTGTGCGGGCTTCTCACTGTGGTGGCTTCTCGTTGCGGAGCATGGCACGCGGGCTTCAGTAGTTGTGGCACACGGACTCAGTAGTTGTGGCTCACAGGCTCTACAGTGCAGGCTCAGTAGTTGTGGTGCACGGGCTTAGTTGCTCCATGGCATGTGGGATCTTCCCGCACCAGGGCTCAAACCCATGTTGCCTGCATTGGCAGGTGGATTCTTAAACATTGCGCCACCAAGGAAGACCCTGGTCATGTTTTTGATCTTTTTTCTTAGATAAGTAGAGTTCTGGGATTCTGAGCTGGGACTGAGGGGCTCTGTCTAGGAGTACAGGCAGAGTCTTTGAGGCAGGACTGTGTTTGGGTGACTCTGCAATGCTTAAGGTAATGATCAGAGAGGCAAAATTTGTTTGTGTGGGGGTGGGTGAAGAAAGCTACTATGAGCATTCATTCACACTGCACTACTTTTCAAGAATTATTACAATTAAGTCGACATGGAGTTGGGATGACAGGCTGAGGAGTAAGTGTGTGAATCTTTATTTTTGGGTTACCATAGAAACTTAATTGACTGCTTCCAGCAACCTGTGCTCAATGGCTACAGACTTTATGATAGATTAAAAATTGAGGCAAATTCTTTGTTACTCCTTCATTAAGAAGTGAAGTCTGATAACTTACCCTATGAACCTAGGCTTACCTTAGCATCTTGCTTGGTCAATAGGAAACAGCAAAAGTGTCATTCTGGGACTTCTGAGTCTTGGTTGTAAGAAGGCTTGCAGCTTCCACCTGGGTTGCTTGGTCTCTGGGAGCCCTGAGCTGCCATGCGAAAATTCCCATTGGTCTGAGACCACCTGTTTAGAGATATTCTGTGAGAGTCAGTACCTGTCAATTCAAACCTTCTGGACACTGTCTTGGATCCTCCAGAGCAGCTCATCCACCAGCAGAATACCACCAAACAACCTATGCCATACCATGTGGGACAGAAGAATCAACCAGCTGAGCCCTGCCCAAATATCTGACCTATTGTACAATTTCATGATTTATAATAAAATGCTTATATTAAGCCACTAAGTTTGGGGATAGCTTGTATGCAGCAGTGGATAACTGGGATAGCCATCTGGACATCAAAGTCCAGAGGTACATAATTAACTAAACAAACCAATTTACTACATTACAAGTTGATTCTGCTGAATATTTCTTAGTTCCCTTTAACCCAGAGAAGCCAGATTTAATAAATCAATAACAATCAAAGGAGGAAGCCTGCAGGAGAAGACTTTTTCTTGGTGCAAGGGGAATGGCTCAACAGCTGGAGAAATTCTGTAGTTGGCAGCCCATGCCCCCACCCTGATGAAATTAAAGCCAGTTTTGGGGGGAGGAAGAGAGAGAAGCTAGGATCCCCTATGCATAGCTGGGGTCTCTCTGTTGTAATCTCTTCTGGTTCCCAATAATGGACCTTAATTTTCATCCTGAAAAAAAAAATATTAGCCTTTCATCAGTCACTGCCTAGATCAAATTAAGTTTTCTCTTCCAGATTTTCTGGGATTAGCCAGTCAGGCATAAACCCTTTGCTTCCCACAAGGAGAAAGACCAACTTTCTATGACCCACATGTCACTTTTCACCTATATGATTAGAGATGACAGGAAATCCTTTAAAAAAATCAATGCTCCATATCTAGAGTATTAGAATATCTAAATTAAAAAGATGAACACACAGACTTCAAATATTGTATATTCCTTGGTAATATTATTCTAGTGTCAGGAAGATTCTAGAGTCTCTCAATATAGCTCCAGTTTTGGAGGTTATATTCAGGATTACATTTCTTCTTGTTTTCAAGCTCTTAATTTCTAATTTTATTATTTTGAAATATATGTGAATAAATTCTCTTCATTGGACTGAGAAAATAATAATTTTTATGAGAGCCAATTACACTTCTAACAATGATATATACATATCTTTAAATAGAAGCAGAAAACACAAAAGCTTTACCAAAAAATCAACATGTAACAATACATTTCAGTGATATTTCTTTGGTGGGGTTCCACTCCCTTTGCTTTAGCCATGATCTTTTGCTTTCATCTCTTTTTGAGGATATGTTGCTTAAGGAAAATATTAGTAATGTCTGCAGAGATGGATTAATAAATTCCATAGCTGACTGAACTCCTACTCAATCTGATGAATCAGTGGTCTTGTGGTTTCTGACATCAGCAGAGTCCATCAATTAAAATACATACTGCAGTTAATGAGTTTTTAATGAGTTTTTAAACACTCTGAATAGGACACTATAATACAGGATAAACAATATGTGTTTAAAAGGCAGATAGGAGCAGCACAATATAAGGAACACTGAACTGGGAATCCAGCGTTCCTGTTTGAGTTCCACATTGGCTTTGTACTCATTGCTAGCTTAATGTTTGGAGCCTCCATCTTTTCGTCTGTAAAATGAAAATAGTAATACCTGTTTTAGCTAACTCATAAGGTTGTTGTGAAGATTAGAATGAAATGAGGCAATGCAAATAAATAGTAAAGTGTTATTTTTTTCAGATAAAATATCTCTTACTTAGCCAAACCAAGAGTAGAATCAGAGGTGTATGTGGCTGACCTGGGGGAGTAAGGGAAGAAGCTCGATAAGGAGAAATCTCTTGAGGTTGAGTTGGCTAGAACCGTTCATGCTACTTTTTCCCACAGGATGTTTGTTTTTACTTTAAGGCACATTGTAAGGCTTGTTTACTCTATCTCCTCCACAATCACGGATTCTCAACACCCTTCTCTTTCCCTAGCTCCAGAACTCAGTCATCTATCAAAGTGAATTATCATGTCATATGAGGAGGATTGTTTTTTTATAATAACTTTTTAAAAAACTGAAGTATGGTTGCTGTACAATATTATATGTGACAGGTGTATAATATAATTATTCACAATTTTTAAAGGTTAAATTCCATTTATAATTATTATAAAGTATTGGCTATATTTCCCATGTTGTACAATATATCTTTGTAGCTTATTTTATAGCTCATAGTTTATACCTTTTACTTCCTTACCCTGCTATTTTCCTTCACCCTTCCCTCTCCCCACTGGTAACCACTAGTTTGTTCTCTGTATCTGTGAGTCTGCTTCTTTTTTGTTATATTCACTAGTTTGCTGTATTTTTTAGATTTCACATATAAGTGATATCATACAGTATTTGTCTTTCTCTGACTTATTTCACTTAGCATAATGCCCTCCAAGTCCATACGTGTTGCTGCAAATGACAAAATTTTGTTTTTCTATGGTTGAGTAGTATCCTATTGAGTATATATATTTAATTAAATATATATATATATATATATATATATATATATATATATATACCACAGCTTCTTTATCCATTCATTTGTTGATAGACACTTAGGTTGCTTCCATATCTTGACACTTGTAAATAATGCTGCTGTGAATACTGAATGCATGTATCTTTTCGAATTAGTGTTTTTGTTTTTTTCAAATATATAGCTTGGAGTGGAATTGCTGGGTCATATGGTAGTTCTATTTTTAGTTTTTTGAGAAACCTCTATAACGTTTCCCACAGTGATTGCACCAATTTACTTTCCCACCAACAGTGTATGGGTGTCCCCTTTTCTTCACATCCTCACCAACATTTGTTATTTGTGTTCTTTTTGATGACAGACAGGTGTGAGCTGATATCTCATTGTAGTTTTGATTTGCATTTCCCTGATGATTAGCAATGTTGAGAATCTTTTCATGTGCCCGTTGGCCATCTGCATTTCCTCTTTGGAAAAATTGGTAACCATAAGTTTGTTTTCTATGTCTGTGAGTCTGTTTCTGTTTCATAAATAAGTTCATTTGTGTCATATTTTAGATTCCACATATAAGTGATATCATATGGTATTTTTTAAAATTTTATTTATTGATTTTTGGCTGCGTTGGGTCTTCATTGCTGCACGCGGGCTTTCTCTAGTTGTGGTGAGCGGGGGCTACTCTTCGTTGCGGTGCCCGGGCTTCTCATTGCAGTGGCTTCTCTTATTGCAGAGCATGGGCTCTAGGTGCACTGGCTTCAGTAGTTGTGGCTCGCGGGCTCTAGAGCGCAGGCTCAGTAGTTGTGGCACACGGCCTAGTTGCTCCACAGCATGTGGGATCCTCCTGGACCAGGGCTCAAACCCATCCCCTGCATTGGCAGGCAGACTCCTAACCACTGGGCCACCAGGAAAGCCCCTATCATATGGTATTTGTCTTTCTCCTTCTGACTTACTTCACTCAGTATGCTAATCTTTATGTCCATCCATGTTGCTGCAAATGACGTTGTTTCATTCTGTTTTATGGCTGAGTAGTATTCCATTGTGTATATATACCACATCTTCTTTACTCATTCATCCATCATTGGACATTTAGGCTGTTTCCATGTCTTGGCTATTGTAAATAGCACTGCTGTGAACATAGGGTTGCATGTACCTTTTCGAATTAGAGTTTTCTCTGGATATATGCCCAGGAGTGGGATTGCTGCATTACATGGCAACTCTATTTTTAGTTTTTTGAGGAACCTCCATACTGTTTTCCATAGTGGCTGCACCAATTTACATTCCCACTGAGAGTGTAGGAGGGTTCCCTTTTCTCCACACTCTCTCCAGCATTTGTTATTTGTAAACTTTTTAATGATGGCCATTCTGACTGGTATGAGGTTTTGATTTGCATTGTGGTATTGATTTGCATTTCTCTAATAATTAGTGATGTTGAGCATCTTTTCATGTGCCTATTGGCCATCTGTATGTCTTCTTTAGAGAAATATCTTTTTAGGTCTTCTGCCCATTTTTTGATTGGGTTGTTTGTTTTTTTGTTATTGAGTTTATGATCTGTTTGTATATTTTGGAAATTAAGCCCTTGGTGATGGCATCGTTTGCAAATATTTTCTCCCAGTCCATAGGTTGTCTTTTTATCTTCTGCCCATTTTTTTTTTCTGCCCATTTTTTAATTGGGTCATTTGTTTTTGATGTTGACTTGTATAAGCTGTTTATATATGTTGGATATTAATCTCTATCGGTCAATCATTTGCAAATATCTTCTCCTATTCGGTAGGTTGTCTTTTTGTTTTGTCCATGGTTGCCTTTGCTGTGTCCTTTAACTAGGTCCCATTTGTTTATTTTTGTGTTTATTTCCTTTACTTTAGGAGATGGATCCAAAAAAATATTGCTGCGATTCATGTCAAAGAGTGTTCTGCCTGTTTTCCTCTAGCAGTCTTACAGTATCCAGTCTTCCATTTCTGTCTTTAGTCCATTTTGATATAATAACTTCTTTATTAAGATATAATCTACAAACCTAAATTCACCTATTTGAGGTATACAAGTCAATGGGTTTTAGCATAGTCACAGAGTTGTACAATCATTACAACAATCAATTTTAGAACATTTTTATCACTACAAAAAGAAAACATATATTTATTAAGGATCACTCCCATTATTCCCTAGCTGCCTCACCTCCACTCAGCCCTAGGCAACCACTAATCTCTTTTCTGTCTCTATAGATTTGCCTATTCTGGACATATCATATAAATATAGTAACTTAATAAGTGGGGTTTTGTGAGAGGCTTCTTTCACTTAGCACAGTGTTTTCATGGTTGTAGCATGTTGTAGCATGTAGCAATGGTTTATTCAGTTTTATTGTTAAATATATTCCATTGTATAAGTATACCATATTTTATTTATCAATTAGTCACTTGATAGACATTTAGGTTGTTTCTATAATATGGCTATTATGAAGAGTGTTGCTATGAACATTTATGTAGAAGTTTTTGCGTGCACATACATTTTGATTTCCCTTGTATATATGCCTAGGAGTGAACTTGCTGGTCATATGGTAACTCTGTGTTTAACCTTTGGATGAACTCCTCATCCACAAAAAGCAATTGTATCATTGTAAATTCCTATTAGCAGTGTATGAGGGTTCCAAGATTGCCACATTCTGGTCAACTTATTATTATCTGTGTTTTTGATTACAGTTATCCTAGTTAGTGTGAAATAGTTTGTCACTGTAGTTTTGATTTGATTGGCATACTTTGTATAATTTCAAAGCTTTAAAATTTATTTTGGATTGTTTCATGACCTATCATATGGTATCCTAGAGAATATTCCATTTGCACTTGAAAAGAATGTATACTCTGCTGTTACTGAGTGGGGTGTTCTATAGATGTCTATCTGGTCTAGTTAGTTTAAAATGTTGTTCAAGTTTTATATTTCTTAATCTTTTAGTTGTTCTATCTATTATTGAAAGTGGGGTATTAAAGTCTCCAAGTATTATTGTTGAATTGTTTATCTTTTCCTTCAATTCTGTCAGTTTTTGCTTTATGTATTTTGGACTTTGTTGTTAGGTACATACATATTTATAATTGCTATATCTTCCTGATTTATTGACTCTTTTATCATTATAAATATTTCTATCAAAATTTTTTAAAGTATATTTTGTCTGATATTAATATATCCACTCTAGTTTTCTTATGGTTGCTATTTGCAGAATGTATCTTTTTCAATCCTTTTAACTTTTTACCTATTCGAATCTTTGGATCTGACATGTATCGCCTAAATACATCATATACTTGGGTCTTTTTTTTTTAATCCAGTCTGACAATCTCTGCCTTTTGATTAGATCATTTAACCAATTAGAACTTAATGTTATTATTGATATACTTGAATTTATGTCTGCCAAATTACTTTTTATTTTCTATATGTCTCATGCCCTTTTGTTCCTCTATTCTTTCTTAACTACTTTCTTTTTTTTTTTTTTTATTTTTCGGTGGTACGCGGGCCTCTCACTGTTGTGGCCTCTCCCGCTGCGGAGCACAGGCTCCGGACGTGCAGGCTCAGCGGCCATGGCTCACGGGCCCAGCCGCTCCGCGGCATGTGGGATCTTCCCGGACCGGGGCACGAACCTGTGTCCCCTGCATCGGCAGGTGGACTCTCAACCACTGCGCCACCAGGGAAGCCCTAACTACTTTCTTTTGCACTATGTGAATATTTCTAGTTTAGCATTTTAATTCCTTAAATTAATTGCCTATTGGGATGGGGCTAAGAGAGGGTATATGTATAAATCTATCACTACTATTATGTGAATTATTCAGGCATTTTTATCAACACAAATGGAGATATTATTAGATAAATAATAAATAAGAGAGAGCACTATTCCTATGGCATGAAAGAATGCAGAGAGGAAATACAGACGTTATTATATGAGACAGGAAATTCTACTTAAAGGTTAAAAATATTATGATTGAATGCATTGAGAATTAACTTAAGAAGGAATATTCGTCTGTGAAAAGCTGACATATAATTTATAAAAAACTACAAGAACTCAAATTATTAGTAGATGCAATTATTTTCTTAGTGCTGGTGTAATTTATCAATGTCCATGGAATTATATGGAATCTCCAAGAATAATATTTCAAACTTAGAGGTAAATTCTAGATCTGCCTCTGCCATTATTTCTTCACTCAATTTTTTTATTCATTATGCTTAAAACACTTTGTAACTATAAGGAACTATATGACTTTTCTTAGACATACTATTTAACTTCTTATTCATAAAATGAAAGGATTGGATTTGGTAATCTCTAAGGATATTTTTCCTGCCCTAAAATCCCAAGATTTTAAGTGACATAGTTGAAATGATCATTTCTTCATTAATTCAGCAAATATTTCTTGATTATCTACTAGGTGTGAAGCATTGTTTTAGAAACAGTGAACCTGGTAGACATAATTCCTGCCTTCACGAAAGTATCATACATTTAAACAAATAATAAAAAGAGTGATGGCTTTCATGAAAGAGAAAGCGTAGACTGCTGTAGGGATGTAAATCAGAATTTTCTAATCAACCCTGGTGGAATAGGGGATCTTTCAAAGAAGATTTTCCTGAGGAAGTGAACTCGATGCTACAACTTGAAGGATGAGTAAGAGTTAACTGAAAAGAGACAGTTTAAAAGGGGATGGTATGGGAAGAAAGTTCTAGAAAGTGGTAAAAACATGTTCGAAGCCCAGGGACAAGAGATAGCCTAAGGGGTTTGAGGAACTTATAAAAGTCCAACATGGCCAGAATTCAAGGCCAAAAGTGGATAGAAATGAGGTTGGACGGGAGGGAGGGAGACCACAGAGAGCCTTATGTCAGCTGCTTAAAGAGATGGTTACTTCACCTATAGACAATAGCAGGCTATCTAAGCTGAATTGGATTTGTCTTTAAAACGATGACACTGGGGGCTTCCCTGGTGGTGCAGTGGTTGAGAGTCCGCCTGCCGATGCAGGGGACACGGGTTCGTGCCCCGGTCCGGGAAGATCCCACGTGCCGCGGAGCGGCTGGGCCCGTGAGCCGTGGCCGCTGGGCCTGTGCGTCCGGAGCCTGTGCTCCGCAACGGGAGAGGCCGCGACAGTGAGAGGCCCGCATACCGTCCTCTCTCCCAACCTGAGATGACTCCTTTCTGCCACTGGCTTTTCAAAGTCTCTCAGATCCCTAGGAAAGTGTCTGTTTCCTTGCTTTTTCCAGTTTCTAGAGGCCACCTGCACTTCTTGACCCTTGTCCTTGAATCCCTCCAACTTCTGCGTCCATGGAGTTGGTCACATCTCCTTCTCTGATGCTGACCCTCCTGCTTCCGTCTTAGAAGGACTGTTGCGATTACGTTGGACCCGCCCAGATAATCCAGAATAACCCTTGTATCTCAAAGACATTAACGTAATCACGCCTGCAAAGGCCCTTTTGCCGTGTAAGGTAACATATCCACAGGTTCCTAGAAATAAGCTTTGGGCGTCATCGAAGGCAATTGTTAACATGGCCAGCACAGTGAGAATTATGACTGTGGCCCTCGTTGGCTGCTCTGTTTTATTATAGAGAGCAACATGTTTGTTTTTATTTTTCTTCTCTGTGTAAGGAGGATAGAATGCAAACATTCACCCTCACCTCCTGGGAGGTCTGTCCTCAAAGAAAGCAGAACTCGTCTTTCGGATGTTAATGATTCAGGCTCTGGTTCTAATGGATAATAACATTTACAGTGGATGATTGCAAAGAAGGGCAGAGCAGTTTGAGGGGCGTAGAGTATGGAGTAGGTATGGCAAATAGCTCAGGGCTAAGCCAGGAACAGAGAAATGTGCTTTAGGTAAGCTCTGCTCAGCTAAAAGGGTCTGAGTTGGCTCAGAGAAAAATAGTAAAACTTGGGCTTTGTCCTAATCATCTTGATCATCATGCCATCTAAAATTGTACATGTAGTACGACATAGAGAAAATCAGAAAAAGAGAATGCCCTATCCATAATCAATGTGTGATTTGGGGAGTGTCTGGCTATTGGGAAGCATTTTTTTTTTTAAGTTCATTCTGTTACACTCACGTGGCTTATAGGAAAGCATTGTGTCACGTGACTGGCACAGATGTGCAACAGTATTTCCATGGTGACTGGGTACAGGAAAGGGTATCTGGTGTGGAGAACGTTCACACTGTTCCCTGCACAGAAAGAGCTTAGTCTTGTGCTTGATTGAGAATGTGACAGCACAGCTGGCTACTGATGCGAATGTCTTGAAAGCTTTTGGCTTCTCTGAAAATTACAGTGAAAAACAAATTCCGTATATGGCTGTTGCCATATATCTTAAGTTTTGTTATGATAATTGTGACATCTGAACCAATTGTCTTTCTTGTATTTTCTAGACAGTTTTCTGCTTCTTAGAATGTTAAATACTTAAAAGTTTGGACAGAATTCCAGATGCCCCTCTACTCAAAAAATGAATTACTGGTGCTAGCACCCATAAGGGCCCACCCACCTGGCTTCCTCTCCTTCCATTCCTTTAACTTGAAGCTTAGGCCACTTAACGCCCTACTGGTAGGTTCAGGTCAGTTCCAGAGTCTAGAATGAATTCTACTCCTAGGCAAACGTTAAAAGCCATTTCATTCCTTCTTTTTTTGCTTTTGGTTCTTCTCTGACTTCCAGTTCTCAGCAGTCTTTACAGCAACAACAATAATAATAGCCACCTGCTATGGACTAAGTGTTTATGTCCTCCCCAAATCCCTGTGTTGGAGTCTTAATCTCCAGTGTGGTAGTATCTGGAGGTGGGGCTTTTGGTAGGTAATTAGGTTGAACCGTGGAAGCAGAGGCTTAACCACTGGACTGCCAGGGAAGTCCCAAAAGTAAATGTCTTTTGTTTAAGGCATCCAGTCTAGGTATTCTCTTATAACAACCATAAGTAGAAATACACTACCATATACCAATCAGCAAGGGGAATTCATCAAAGATTCAATTAAAGTCATGAATGCAAAGGCCTTTCTTTTTTTTGCATTGAAGACAGATAAGGGTGAGGAGAGAGAAGAATTTATTTTATTTTATTTTATTTTTTTATTTTTTTGCGGTACATGGGCCTCTCACTGCTGTGGCCTCTCCCGTTGCGGAGCACAGGCTCCGGACGCGCAGGCTCAGCGGCCATGGCTCACGGGACCAGCCGCTCCGCGGCATGTGGGATCTTCCCGGACCGGGGCACGAACCCGTGTTCCCTGCATCGGCAGGCGGATTCTCAACCACTGCGCCACCAGGGAAGCCCGAGAGAAGAATTTAAAAGATACTCAGATAGGCTTCCTAAAGTTTAGTTCCCCAAAATAACTTCTTATGACCATCCCACCGTCAGACTTCTGGTAATGGATATCTACAGATTTTTGTGATTCTTAAGAATTTTTCTCATGGATCAAAACTCAACGTTTTCCCTGGTACCAGTGCTGCTATTTTGACTCAGATAATGAGTATATTTTTGCAGGAAGAAGATAATTGCACTTATTAATGGCCAACCAGATGTTATAATTTATTTCTACTTATTTTAGGGCATGTATCATGCTGCTTTTCCTCCTCTTCCCTCTCCTCTTTCTCCTCCTCTTTCTTCTGTATTATTGAGAACTACATGTTGAAATCTGTGCTAAAAGTTGTACTCAAATGAGCTCATGTAATACTCATAACTACTTTAGGAAGTATGTACTTTTTTGTACTTTTTTTTTTTCATTTTGCAGATAAGGAGACCCAGACTCTGAGAATTTAGGTAAAAATTCTAAAAGACAAGAGGAAAAGCACAGCTCATACTGTTTACATAGGTTAGCTCTAAGGTCACCCATCTACCAAAGCCTTGACAATTAGATAATGAGCTACAGTCATTATTCTTTTCTGACTCCTTTGACAGAACTATTGACCAGGGTGTGGCCAGACAGGCAAAAAAAACTGTCAGGGCATGAACCAGATGGTCAGTGGGGAAATTTTCCTTCCTCAGTACAGAGGCATCTCAAGGAAAGTGAATCCAGGCATTAGACAGGAAACCCATGACACTTCACAGTGAGTGCATACAGGATCTCAAGGAGGAAAGGTAGGGGCGTCTGTATCCAGCATCATGTGGTGAACATCACAGCGTTCTTCAGTACAGCCCACGGCTTCCACCCTGGAAAGAATGGCAGTCAGACCTGTCTTTGAAGAGACAATGATACACACTGAATGCTGAGACACTTTTAAAGACAGAAACACCATACACATGGACTTAGAGGTTAAACTGTTGTAAGGAGGGGTATGGAAGCCTGGAGTGAGGATTAGTAGCCCTAGAACAGATAATCTCACGTTCTATCCACCAGGATTCCGGATGGTCTAACAGTCCCTAGGTGTGCACGCCTGCACGTGAGAGAGCTGCAGGCATGAACACCTATTGAAGGTGTTAACGGTTAACCCCACAGCTAGTGTGTGTTTAATCCATTACCAACAAGATATCTGGGGAAAGTTTTGGTTGCTTGGAAGCTAAGTTGCACGGTCCTGAAACCAATGGAGCGCTAGAAACGTGCCCCATGATGGTACCAGTAAAGAAAGAAGCTGAGAACTGGCTTGAGGAATGGCAGCCACGTGACCCTTGTGCTTCTGTGCCCTAATAATTGACCTGGAAATCATCACTGTCCTACCTTTCCTGCCAGCACCGTGGGGATTCTACTTCTGGCCTGGAAGATTGTCAAGAGTTTTAGCTATTGTTTATTTTTCATTCTTGTGTTACAAAAATCTTCAAACAGAAACAAAAGCAGAGAAAATAGTACGACGAGTCTATCATCAGCTTCAATAATTATCAACATTCTGCCATCTTTTTAATCTAGTTATCCCACATTTTTTTTCTATAGTATTTTAAAGCAAATCCAAGAGATCATGTTATCTCTCAAGTAATAATACTTCAGGATGTGTCTCCAAAAAATACATACTTTTTTTTTCTCAGCAGAACCACAATATCTTAGCACATTCAACAAAATTTGCAGTAATTATTCAGTGTAATCTAATACCCAGTCTATATCCATTTTCTCTACAAATTTTTTTTAATTGCAGATTTATTCAAATCAGAATCCCAAGAAGCCTCACATGTTACATATGATTGCTTCTCTAGTATCTTTTAATCTAAACAGTTTCCTTCCCTCTTGTTTTCATGTTACTTGTTTATTTATTTTTTCATGCTGCTTATTTCTTGGTTAGTTTGTTTGGAGAGGAAGTGGGACTGGAAATGAGAGCCAAACAACCTGCTGAAATAACTGAGTTCTTTTTCCATTTTTAATTTTAGATCTTTAAGTGTCTGTTAAAGAATTTATTTGCCTATTCACATCCCAAATATTATGCACTTTGCCATCATATAGCCACTTTAATTAGACTTCAGTTAGTTTTTTTTTTGTTTTTTTTTTTTTTGCGGTACACGGGCCTCTCACTGTTGTGGCCTCTCCCGTTGCGGAGCACAGGCTCCGGACGCGCAGGCCCAGCAGCCATGGCTCACGGGCCCAGCCGCTCCGCGGCATGTAGGATCTTCCCGGACCGGGGCCCGAACCCGTGTCCCCTGCATCGGCAGGCGGACTCTCAACCACTGCGCCACCGGGGAAGCCCTGTCGTATTATTTTTGAGACCCAGTTACAGCTGCTTGAAAGGTACTTTTTACGTTCTGCAAAAAAGTTCTGGTAAAGTGATTTAGGTACATTGCCACATCTTTATAACCCCACTTTTGTTCAATTCCCCTGAGCGTATTCAGGTTTAACAAAACAACCCCACAAATAATAGTGTTTAAGCATGCTATCCTTTACTGATCCAAATTCCACCAAACCATTTTGGTATATCAGTGGTCACTGTGTTATATTTTCTTAATTTGATGACATTGAAGTCCCTCTTCAGATTGTTCAGAAAAATATTATCAGCAAATAAGACTGCAAGGCAGATGGTCTCTGAAACACATACATGTGTAGCGATATCAAATGGAACTCCTGCTAAACTGATGATATATTTGGATTTGATATGGAGCGATTAAAAAATTGTCAGGAGTCACTTATATACTGAACACAAAACATGACCATGATCTGCAGAGACCAAAACCCTTATTTAGTGCTTCCTTCATCACCATCACAGACACGTGACCGTTTCATTCCACTGTGTACTGTATGTGTTTACTCCCACTTTTATAGCCAGGATCTCTCTCTGATGCAGTTAGCACCTATGTTTTTATTCCATTTGAGAAGTTTTCGGACCCTGAACTTTCCTTCTGTTATATTATCCAGTAAAGTAAGGAAACCAACACAACAGCTGAGATGTTTTACTTTCACTCGATTGGCTTCCATTAGGTATATCATTATTGATCAAATAACTATAATGTATATACTATATATGCTACTGGCAATATACACTTAAAATATATCTGAACTTCCTTATTTATAGGGAGTTGAGGAAGAGATCGTGGAAAAGCTAGGAGGTGCAATTCAGAAGCATCTTTCTCTCCGGCACTCTCCTCCTTATCTACTCTTCTTGTGTTTCCAGTATGTAAGGACAAAGAGATTTAACCTGTACACTAGGAAGGGCAGTGCTGTTGAAAGCTGAGGAGATGATGTTTGTTACAACTTCATTCAGTTATGGGGTGGCAGGGGGGTTAAAGGACGAAAGAGAATAATGGAAGGCTAAAAAGAAGAGGAGGGTCGAGAGACTGTGGGTAAATAATGAGAGAACCAATGGAGACAAGAAACACGAGGAAAATACTGTTCGTGTGGAGCTGAATTGTACAAAGAGGAACTCAAAAGCTCACTAACAAAAGTTTGCATAAATTGCAAACATTGGGTTTGATTAGAAGATAATCTTTTCTAAATCATAAACAGACTTCTCTTTATTTTATTATCGTACTTTAAAGTCGCATTTGTGTTCACTAGCTCAGCTTTTCATTATTCTTAAAAAGAAAAAAGTCAAGCAGGATTTGCATTGGTTACAAGGTTACCTTCTTTTGTAGATATTATTTTATAAATGTAACCTTGGCTATCTTTTACTATTGTTATTCACATCAAGTAATAAAGCAAAATATTAAAAGGTGACGTTTTGCTATTTCACATTATATTCATTCATTTTTACCTTTTGTTAGACAAACATACATATGCACACAGATCCTGATGCATGGGCAAATCATTTTCAACCTTGCTGACATTAAGAACTTGGTCTTGCACTATTTTTAAATGTTTAGGTTACTATTTATAAATAATCTCTTCTTTAGGTATAACCCATGATTTCTTCTTTACGTAAAAATTAAATAATAATTTGTATAAACTATAAGTTAGAATTGAACATTTTTAACATAGCCAAGGCTATAAAGTTCAGTTTATGCATTCCTGAGCTATTCATAAGCCAGTTTTCAATACTCTTGTGTTATAGAAGGATTAAATTATAGGTTTGCAGTAGATTGGGTTTCTTTGTATTATTGTATTTATACATCTGTTTGGTCTATTGTCCATTTTCTCCATACTATCTTATAAACTGATTAGGACATAACTCCTTCTCTATTGTATTCATAAGAGCCCACCATAGCATGGATTTAAAAAGCAAAATTAAATACCTAATATCTCTGGCTTAGAAAATCATTGGTTCTCAATTGCTGTATTGTAATTCTGTCTATAGATCTACCTACCTACATTGAGCTTTAAAAAGAAAATGCAATTAAAGACACAGATTGCTGTGAAGGAAGAATTATATTCTACCAACAATAATGAGTAAAGTTTCCCCATTCCTGACCCCAGATAGGCCATCTCTGAGCCTCATTATAGAAAGACTTGGATGATACTCTTATGTCTTAATACAACACATTATATATAAAAGTATGTTCACAGATCAGTTGGCATTTCTTTGGGCTTTAAGAAGCTGAGCCTTTGTGTCCTAAAATTATAGGCACATAATCCGTGAATCTGCTCTGTGGCAAAAAAAAAAAAAAAAGTTGAACATGCCCTTCTTTTATTTTTTATTTTTTTGCGGTACGCGGGCCTCTCACTGTTGTGGCCTCTCCCGGTTGTGGCCTCTCCCGTTGCGGAGCACAGGTTCCGGACGCGCAGGCTCAGCGGCCGTGGCTCACGGGCCCAGCCGCTCTGCGGCACGTGGGATCTTCCTGGACCTGGGCACGAACCCGTGTCCCCTGCATAGGCAGGCGGACTCTCAACCACTGCGCCACCAGGGGAGCCCCGAGCATCCCCTTTTTGTTTGCTGAAGACTCAATATGCAATATGAAAGCAAACTGTTATTATTTTACTAAGCAATAAAATGTCATTCAAGTGATAATACCCTTCACCACTGAACAGTTTCTGGCTTTCATGTTTAAGAAAAACAGACTAGGGCTTCCCTGGTGGCGCAGTGGTTGAGAGTCCGCCTGCCGATGCAGGGGACACGGGTTCGTGCCCCGGTCCGGGAGGATCCCACATGGCGCGGAGCGGCTGGGCCCGTGAGCCGTGGCCGCTGAGCCTGCGCGTCCAGAGCCCGTGCTCCGCAACGGGAGAGGCCACAACGGTGAGAGGCCCGCGTACCACAAAAAAAAAAAAAAAAAAAAAAGAAAAAAGAAAAACAGACTAGAGGGACTGGTTAAGTCCGGCTAAAGGTAAGGGGGCTTTGAAAGCGCTTCTTTACAGTTTGGGGGTTCTAAATTGGCATACCCCAATATGCCACTTCAGAACTGCAAGCTGGGAAGAAATGGGCACTGGTGAAAGTTTGGGTATGTAGGGAAATATGGCTAGAGATTGGCCTGATTTACAAAATCCAGTGTCATTTTCATTTGAAAACAACGAGAGTAAGAGTTTAAAATCCTCCTGGTGTCCCTCCCCTGGGCGTCCCGTAGTATCCGGGGCTTCTTACTCACTGTGATAGTTTCCTTACTGCCCCTCTGCTCAGTTATTCTATGAGCTCCTTCGGGGCAAAGACCCAGTTCATATAAGTAGCCCAGTCACAGTGGTTGGCTCAGTGCCTGGCACTTAGTAGGTGTTCATGAAATGTTTGTTGAGTGAAGGAATGAATATAACGAGTTTCTCTTGAAATAGTCTTAGACTCCCGTCTATGAGCTCCATGGACCAAACCCTTCACCGTGCCTAGCACATCACAAATACTCAGAGGTTTGTTGCTTGATTGACTTGAGAGAAGCATCCACAAGCATTCAGATTTGTAGACTGGAAACTAAAAGTGACCAGTAACTTACATTGAACATGCTTTTGTTTTCTATGACTTCAAATATGCAAATATACTTGTCGCAAAGGCCTTTTAGATCATCCCTTAGGTCCACTTACATCCTTAGAAAGGAAGTGTAGGGGTCAAAGTGTTGCCTGTATAATTAGCTTATACTGCTTTCCTTGGCTGCATAGAAAGTCTGGAAAATTATAATGAGTATTGAGAGGTATAAAAAAGAGGTTTGCACATTTAGTCATAAATCACCCATATTATTTGATTTCTTCTCAGTCTTCCTCATTTCTCCTCTCTCCCTCATTTCCTGTCCCATAACCCTCCCTTCCCACCCTATCTCTTGTCTGCTTTCGCCTGCAGGAGCTTCCCTACCTATGAAAATGTGCATCGGACCGTGGCCTGTATAGTCCCTGGAATTGTTCTCAGGGTGAAAAACCTTCATGAGTGTTAGAAACAATTAACATTTCCATTTACAACTAGACTCCAAGCTTTATGAGTAACAAAGATGTAAATTTATTTTAACCTTAAATCTAAAGTATAATTTTTGTGTGTGGGAAACCAGTAGTGGGAGATTAGTGTGATTGGGAGATACATTTCAATTAATTCTTCCACCAACACCTTATCTCTTCTGCATCAGAACCTTTTATAGTGTTAAAATTAACAATTATGCAGCTGATGCCTGGCTAAATCCACCGGGGGACTGGAGAGAGCCTCAGATAACACGACACATATAAATCATTCAGGAGAACAATTCATGAAAGAAAACTTATCTGTGTTTGGGATGACATTGGAAGAGCTAAATAGGAGTCAATTTGAAGAAGGGACATTTAGTCCCATTGTCCAGCTTGCCTTTTTTTCTAATTGTGTCATAATATACATTTTTAAAATTAATTATCCATTAGTGGCAAGATAAATGTCTCTTCTTGTGCTAAGGAAAGAGCGGCCTCGGTGTATTTCACCTGAATAGCACTCATAAAGAAAGCTGTTACCAGATAAAGTGGCAACCGTTCTTTGAAGAAGCACAATGAAGGGTGACAGGCAAGCCCTTGTTTACCACACTGAATAGAGGACTAGCGGACTTCAGCCCACCGATCAGTTACATAAGCAGAGGAACCAAGTCTGGAATGGTGTTACACTAGACTGCATACATCACCAAGTAGTAAGGACTTTAGAATATAACAGCCCATGAAAACTGGGTGCTAGGGAGTACCAAGGACTATTTGCAGGACTTATCCCCCCGCAATGGTTGGCAAGCATCTCTAGAATTGACTTCATGCTTAAACCTTCAGTCACCATTAAAGATGTCTACGTCGAGACTTTTTATAAATGTCTTGTTCCTGATGCGGGGAAAAGATATACGCATACGTACATTCCGGAACAAACTAGAATTTAATAGGACCAGTTGCCAATTACTACAGTCTTGCAAGTGATCTGTTTCATTTATTTATATTTTTATTTAAAATTTATTTTTATATACAATTTATTTCATTGATGCTTTAAAAAAAAAATCACATCTATGTGACCTTGCTTCTTTTCCTTGCCTACTGGTTCTGAATTTCATTTTTATTTATTTATTTTGTGTTGAAGTATAGTTGATTTGCAATATTATATTAGTTTCAGATGTACAACACAGTGATTCGATATTTTTATCAATTATACTCCATTTAAAGTTATTACAAAATAATGGCTATATTTCTCTGTGCTGTACAATATATCCTTGTTGCTTGGTTCTGAATTTTAAACTTCACTCATAGTTCAAAGAAACATTTAACTTGCAGTTTCCACATATGGAATTTTTAACCAGTTTAAAAGCTTTAATAAGCACTGGAGTGAAAAAATTATTATATAATTTTCACTTCTTTAAAGTAACTTATTTTTTCCCCTCACGTCCTTGCTACTAACATGCAGAAGAAACAAAAATCACAAGAGGAGAAAAAAAAGATATGGGATTTTGACATGGTTCAATAACCATGTCACAGTTTGGTGAACTTTCTGCTGTTCATTATTCTTTAGTGAAGTATGAATTATAGTTGCCTTAATATTTATTTGCATCCAAAAAACCTGAAAAATTTTATTGTTTTGCTTTTTGTAGTCCATTAAATTGTGTCTAAAAGTGCTTATAATGACACAATATTTTTAATCATTTGCTTTGATGAGCATATCCATTTTAAGTTCATTCTGGTATTTAGTTCTTTAGGAAGACATAAATGTTTGTGATCAAATTTTGACAGTCAATTGTGGTGCAAAGATGTCTTTGATTTGTGTAACGCGCTCATTAAAATGTAGAAAATAATGGGTAGGATGTAGACATAATGATTGCAGAGCAGATGTCATGCAGACACTAACAGTGTGACACATAGGAGAGGATGGACAAGAATAGAGAGAAGACAAATGTAGAGTGTTTTATAAAGAAACTTCTGTCTAAGCAGCCCTCCTCAATCTCCCCATCAGCCTTTCAGTGAAGAGAAACTGAAGGTGAACATCAGAATCAGTCTGTAAGTTTTAGATACTAAGATATATTTTTATATAATAAGTACACATATAGATATGACAATATTATATATGTAATAAAATATCCTTTGTCCTTACAACATACAGTGTAGTTTGAGTCATTTGCTATGGATGATTCCTTCTGTTGTTTCCATAATTTCAAGGTTAAAAAACTCCTCCAGGTTTTGTCACTAAAGAATGGTTAGACTGGGTAGATCCTGCCAGATCGCTTCTCGCCTTTGCCCAATGAAACCTCTTCCATATAGGTCTTTCTGATCTCATACTCTATTCAAAGAGGATTTAAAAAAAAAATCTAGGTATACTTCACGTATCATCAAATTCACCACTTTCAAGCCTGCGATTCAGTGAGTTTTGTATATTCACAGAGCTGTGCAGCCATCATCACTATCTAATTGCAGAACACTTTCTTCACCCCAAAAAGAAACCCTTCCCTGTTAATGGTCACTCCCCATTTCCCTCAACTCCCAGCCCTGGCCACCACTAATCCTCCTCCTGTCTCTGGATTTGCCTATCCTGGACATTTCACAAAAATGGAGTCATTCAATATGCGGCTTTTTGCACCTGGCTTCCTTCACTACATGCTATTCCCTGTGATAAAGTAGATGACGATAAAAAGGAAGAAAACCTTTCTGCCCCCGTGGAGGTCATAATATTGTAGGACAATCAGGCTTGATAAACATATACTGTACACAGTATGCACAACACATGTTCCTCTTGATTCTGTCTCCATTTTCTCTGGTGTACTATTTACAAATACTAAATAATGGCCCCTATTACGTTATTGCCAGGGTGACGTGGCCTGCATAACCCAGAACTGGGGTCAGGCTACGCAAGGCTCTCATCTTTACCTTCAACCGCATGCTCAGGTTTTACACTCAACTCCTCTTTATTTCTTAGTCAAGGGTCAAGAGAAAATAAAGACCCAGTATGGACTCATAGGTCAGTTTCAAGTTGCCTTTAATACAATGGACAGACTCACCTTGCTTCCCTTTTCCCATTTTTGTTCCCCATCCACTCACCAAACGTAAAGATGCTGCCGACACTAGGGCACATTATAACACGTCATCCCAGAGAGTCATCTTCTCGTACGATCTGAAAGACAATATTCTGATTTGTCTAACGAAGTAGTCTCTTAAAAATGCATACAACCACCAACAATTCTCTCTTGCCTCCTTTAAAATCTTCTGTGAACATCTTTTATAACTCAAGTCAATCAGATCACTTTCTTCACTCATAACAGTTATAAAACTTCTCTGTAGAGCACTTGAAGATAAATTATACAGAAGAAAATAAGAATCACCTATAATCCTGTCACCTAAAATAAACTAATGTTGGTATTCTGTGTTTAATTTTACTCCCTTTTCTTGCACATATATGCTTGAAATTCAGTAAAAATTATTGAATGTCTTTAATGTGCAAGGGGGAAATCAGTGGTAGATCACAACAAATCTCTTGAAGTTTGGCAATTTATAAAAATTAGGATCACATTGATTATAGGGTTCCTTCTTCCCCACAATAAACATTAGGGCAAGTGTATCTCCCTATATTTTAAAATATTCTTCAAAAACCACGACTCTTCATATCTGCATAGGAGTGGGCCATAATTTCCAGACCGTGATTCATTTAATTTCCATTTTTTTCTATTAAAAATAATGCTATGTTAAAAATATGTTGAATAATGTTTTATATAAAAAGTTGGAAGCACTTGTAATTAAATTCTTGGAACAGATTGCTAAGAGGATTACCAAGTCAAAGAATATTTTTTGTTATCTTTCAGCATATCTATACATATTGCTATATTACCTCCAAAATATCATGCCGATTTTACTGACTTTGACAGGAATGCTCTTTTTCCTATTTCCTTGACAACGCTGATGTTATAATTGTAAACACTTTAATTTCATAGGCAAAATGCTATTTTTTAAAATTTATTTATTTATATTTTTGGCTGCACTGGGTCTTTGTTGCTATGCGTGGGCTTTCTCTAGTTGTGGCGAGTGGTGGCTCCTCTTCGTTGCGGCACGCGGGCTTCTCATTGTGGTGGCTTGTCTTGTTGCAGAGCACGGGCTCTAGGCGCGTGGGCTTCAGTAGTTGTGGCACGTGGACTCTGTAGTTGTGCCGCACAGGCTTAGTTGCTCCGCGGCATGTGGGATCTTCCCGGACCAGGGCTCGAACCCGTATCCCCTGCATTGGCAGGTGGATTCTTAACCACTGCGCCACCAGGGAAGCCTCAAAATGCTATCTTTAATTATTGGTAAAGTCGAATGTGCCCGGGTTCACTTCAGACATCATCTTATGCGACATTTTTTTCTCTCAAGTCCACCCCGCCCTTTTTCCCCTTTCCTCTCCTTTTTCTTCTGCATGGTGAGACTGGATACCTTGAAAGTTAGCTTTGTCACTAGAAATAAAGTTTTGACAATTTTTCAACATGTTAAATTTTAAATTTTTTGTCTAGTTATTATATTGAGAGTGAACAATTTTCTGGGCCCCTGACAAATTTTCCACTTTTTAAGAAACTGGCTTTAGCTGTTATCATGTATGAAGTCATACGTGCCAGTACTTAACACACTGCACAGTCCTTGTCACATAGCAGACATACCCAAAATGTGAGTTTCCTTCCTAACTTTCCTATATTAAGATGCATCTTTTTCTCCCCATGAGACCATTGTCTCATTGGCAGAGACTCTTTGTTACCTGGCTTTGAAACTCCAGCACCCGGCCCAGGGCTTGGTACAGAGTCAACCTTAAATACCTATTTGATGCTTGAACAACTAGAAGAATGAATAAACAATCAATGAATGATATAATTAGAAAAAGTAGTGTAAGTCCCATTTTTTCAACCTTAATTACTGTTTGTCAACACATTTTACTACTTCTGCAGGCCCACTTTTCTATACCTATGTTCCAGACTATTAATATATGTATCTAATTCCATTCTCTTTCACATTGACTCTAAATATTTCATGCTTCACAGGTTACTTTTAGGTTACTTCCAACTGTTATCATTTTCCCAGACACATCTGCAATTCCTTTTCGTGTGTATGTTTGTCTTTGTACAGACCTGAGTTATAGTAGGTGCTTCAGTGAGAGTTGTTGAATTTGAAATCGGATTCTTTCGTCTTCCCCAGTTCTTATTAATGAGGCTATATCTTCTTTACCTCATTTTATGTATTTTGAGCAATTACATTTGAACAACTGCATTCCCTTCATTCCCTGTACCAAAGCTTACATTGTTTCTCTTCTAGGATGGCAGACTTATACTTTTATGGCTTTTAGACAGAATATTTACAAAATATTAACATTAAGATGGGCTGCATCTTTAATTATTATTAATTATTAAAACATTCTTTTACCGTGTTTTGTGATTTCAAAGAGCTCTCCAAATTTCTTTTTGCCTTCCTCTTCTTAAAATTAGTTTGGGCATCGCCTCTCTTCTCCCAGCCTAGCAGTGTGCTATTTCCTGTATTTCTCCTCCTTCTGGGACTCAGACTCTGTTAGACTTGCTTCTCATGGTCTGCGGTCTTTCCCTTTATTGATGGCTTCCTCTACCCTCCCCCTCCCCCTCCCCCCCACCTTTGCTTCTCTTCCTTTTCCTTCCTTCCGTTTCTCTTTTGGGAGACTTCAGACAAAGCTCTCCCATCTAAGGAAGTGGTTTGTATCTTGTTCTCAGTAACACTTAGGTACCTTCTATCTGTTATTTCCCTGACTAGTTTCCAGACGATCATTTGTGTTTCATTTTCTCCCATGTCCCTTCGTGAAATCAAATATAAAATATGTTAACCTTCCCCACCCTCCAGCTCCATTCTCTTCAACCTGTTTCCTTCTCTTACACCCAGGGAATTTCCATGCACTTCTTTGGGCTTCTGCTACCTGTTTTGGTTTTCATTTTCATTCTGGGCCCTTAGAGTTGGCCCAGCAGACCCGCCTGAGCTTAACAGCAAACCTGTGTCCTTTTTTATTACAAACAGCAGACACAGTCCCACATCGAAGACATTCTGGCAAAGGAATTTGTGTGTGTGTGTGGTTTTCTGTATCAACTTTAATCTTTTGCTGACTCTAAAAGCCAAACCAAATCAAACAAAACCACAAAACAACTCAAAACTGACAAGTTTTTAAACAGTAAAAGTCTCACTTGCCTCAATTCTATTTTGCATCTGTATTTCCCTGCTCCAATCAAAAGGTTACCATTATTTTTACTGAAATTATTAATGCAGCAAAAATATCTTTCTGTTGAGGTCATGATGTTTTCCATGCCCATAGTTTTATTCTTGAAGAGAATAAATTGCATTCTGAATTATTAGGGCTGTCTTTCCAAAGTACTTATCCTTTTCTCTCAATGCCGTATCCAAAATAAATGCTTGTATTTTTCCCTGACCGTATGAATCACCCATTAAACTCTTTGTTTCCTGGAATTTGAATTGGAAAAGTTATTGTTTAAAGAAAAAGCTCAATAACTTTTTGTTGGATGAATGGGTAAACCTTAATTTATCTCATGCCAGTTGTAATAATAATTAATATCTTCATCTCTGCCACTAATACATCATCTTCACCACAACAGCTAACATTTATTTGCTATGTGCCAGGGACCAACCCTTTAAAGGTATTATTTAATCATAGTAGCTGCATGTAACTTTGTTTTTCTTTAGAATAACTTAATTTAGATTTCAAGACCCTGTTCTGTTACGATTGTAATGCTTCATCTCAGACACTTCAGGGTTCCCCTCTTTTCTGGGGTCATTTCTAAAAATCAGGGTTGTGACAGACACTGTTTTTCAACCAGTATAACTCCCCCAACTTCCTTATTGACAAAATGCTGGTATACTGGGCAGCAAAGTGCCAGGCTAACTACTCCCCTTCTCTGCCCCCTTTGCAGCTAGCGTAACCAATTCTGGTCAATGAGACGTAAAAGAAAGCCAGCTGCTGGCTCCTCTCTCTCTCCTTTCTGCTTTGATCTTAGATGTAATGCCTGGAGCAGGGGCAGCAATCTTGTGACCATGCAGGAAAGACCCCAAATTGCATTACTGAATTGTAGAACCAATTTGAGTAATCATCAGTTTTTGGACTGCCTATTACGTAAGAAAAATAAATGCCTATTTTTTAAGTCCCTGAAATTGTCTTTTATGCTTCTTGCAGCTGAATGTATTCCTAAGTAATATAGGAGGGTCGTAGAGTGCTATGGTTACAAGGGTCCTATCACTCTTCAGCCACTGACACCTCATCTAGTCCTATATTGTCATTTAACACAGGCCGTCACTGAGATCCCTTGTACCTGGCTAATGGTTGTTTTAAACTCGGCAAGTTTCTATTCTAGTTCTTTGCCATGATGGTGTTGGTGGTAGTAGCAAGGGTGTCATCTTTTGTGTGCCATTCTGGGATATGAGAATATTTGCAAAGCAGGTTATAGCTCTGTGGTAGACTCTTACAATGGCAGCTCCCACTTAGCCACTCTATTAGGTATTCATGCCACGCGTACACCTTTCCCACATTGACTCTAGGCTTGGCCTCACGACTTGCATCAGCCAATGGGACTTTAGCAAAAGCATAGTGTGCACAGAGGTTCAATAAGCTGCTTGTACATTGGGGCTTGTCTGCTTGGAGTGTTCCCAGTTACCATGGTCTAAGAAGCCCAGCCCCATAGAGAGGCCAGTTAAGGAGAACTGAGGCACTTCAGTTGACCCTTAGCTGAGCAACCAGTCAACAGCTTACACAAACCAGCAGATGTGCGAGTGGGCCATCTTGGGTATTCCAGCCCTGCTGAGCCTACAAATGACAACAGTCCTATCTGAACCACGTGGACCAGAAGAATTGCCTAACTGAGCCCAGGCAACCCATAGAATCATAAGAGTAATAAAACGCTTGGGGATTTAAGCCACCAAGGTTTGGGATGATTTGTTACCCAATAATAGATAACTGGAAAAGGTCCCTTCTTCCTAGATACACCATGATTTAGAGAATTGCAGTATTATAATGACTAGCACAGCTATAAAATTTTTTTAAAAAGATAAGTATTTGCTTTTGCATTTTTGCCGCAAGGCCTAGTTATAATTTTTTTGTGTGTATGGGACACAAGAAGCCTGATACATTCATGAGCCAATGCAAAACACTACATTTTCTGTTTTATGCTACTTAGCATTTATATAGTGCCCATTATCACAAAGTATAGGTGCTTTACAATATTATTATTTAGCATTTATATAACACTTTTTGCTTTCAGTGTGTGCTACAAATTAATTTTTATATTTGCAAAGTATTTTATAGTCATTTAAATTTTAGAATTATTTCATAACCTTCCTTGTAGAGGATAAAATATATATAACCAATATTGGGCCCAATTTATATGTTCCCTGAGAATGTGCATATGTTGACTGTGTAGAGGGCTGGGTCCAAGGCAATGAGTTGAAATGGGGCATCAATAGCATCGCAACAAAGGTCATACCAGAAAATCTGAATTGAAAAAACAAGTCCCAGCCGATTGTACCCTTCAAGCAATATTTGATAGAAATATCCCAGAAACCATAAATATATTTGTACAGCAATTCAAGCTGGAGGAAGTGCACTGTGGTAGACGAGAGCAAAAGTTCTGGAATAAGACAATTGGAGAAGGTTTCAACCTCTCAGATTATTAGCTTTTTATCCATAAAATGGATATTGATAAGTGGGATAACATGAGTAAAAACACTTTGTGTAGGCCTGATACACTGAAAGTGCATAAAAAATTAGAGCTATTCTTCTTATTAAGATTGTTACTAAGCTCTTATTGTGTACTAATTAGTTGAGAATTAATTTTTTAGTGTCACAAGCTGTCTTGGTTTGAAGGATGAAGAAATGCTTCAGCCTTTTCAGGTGAGGAAGGTGCCGTATAGTAAGTTACCATCTTGTATGCTCCACAAATGATCACAAAGAGTGAATCCATTGCACGGTTTCCTAAACCTATGATCTCTTCGTCAGCAGAGAAAAGTATCTGTCTTACTCTGCTAAAGAACGCTTTTCTTTACCATTATGCAAGGAGATGTGGTCTAGGATTTCTCCATGGAAGGGAGGAGATGGCATCTGGCCATTCCGGTGAACCGTGGCTACCCTGCTATTCCCCGGGGAGTAGAGATTTTCTTCCTTTAACAGCAGGGTCACCAAGATAGTAGTTCCCTCTTCCTAACCATGCCAGGAGTGGCCTTGGCATTAAAATTCCCTATTGCCCCAAGAGCACACTTAGCTGGTGCCTTCCAGGTTAAAGGGGGAAAATGGAGCCATCTTCCCTCTGTTTCTGAAAAAAAGGAAGTTGATGAATGGCTGTTAAATGGCTGTTTACACCGCCTTAGTGGCAGGGTTATCATCTGAACAACTCTATCTTACATTCTAGAAAGGCATATTCTTTTTTGTTTGTTTGTTTTTGCGGTACGCGGGCCTCACTGCTGTGGCCTGTCCCGTTGCGGAGCCCAGGCTCCGGACGCGCAGGCTCAGCGGCCGTGGCTCACGGGCCCAGCCGCTCCGCGGCACGTGGGATCTTCCCGGACCGGGGCACGAACCCGCGTCCCCTGCATCGGCAGGCGGGCTCTCAACCACCGCGCCACCAGGGAAGCCCGAAAGGCATATTCTTTACAGAGCTGCACAAATAGTTCTCCTGTATATTCTTATATTTTGAAACTATGCACTTAACAGTATTGCAAAATGCTCAGGCTGGTTCCCAAACCATTTGTCCAGTTGCTTGGTCATAGCATTTAGGGTCTTGGTTTCCTAAGAGAAATTCATGTTTTCAGCTTATTCTCAGATATAGCAAAGCAGAAATCTGGGCTTTAAAAAAAGTTGTGTGCGTCTGAATGATTTTGCACTTAAAAAAAAAAAATCTTCAAAACCGGAAGTCAAGCAAGAGGGAGGAGATATGAGGATATATGTATACGTATAGCTGATTCACTTTGTTATGCAGCAGAAACTAGCACACCATTGCAAAGCAATTCTACTCCAATAAAGATGTTTAAAAAAATAAAGTCAACAACAGCAACAAAAAAACGGGAAGTCAAGTAGAATGATAATGTAGAAACGATGTTTCCTCTTTTTCTCTTTTCTTTTAGAGATTATTAACCAAAGGTGGTCAATTTTCTAAAATTCATATATACTTTCAAAGAGAAACATGAAATATTGGGTCCATGCATTTGTTTCAGGAGGACTGGCCGTCTTTAGAAGTAGTTTTAAGGACCCTTGAAGTTCTGTTTCTGGTTTGAAATTTGTTGGTTCTGAAAAGCTGTGAAAACATTTGTTTGAATATTTTGTTAATTCTTATACAGATAATTGATAAAACCACCAGACCTTTCTGAGGTGTTCTCAAATCACTAGACTTCATCATTCTCAGGCATTTTCAAATCTTCTGCTGAAGGATTTGGCCCTTGTGTCATTCTCAACTTCATTCTCCCCTCGAAATAAGAGCTTTAGAGAAAAACATGAAAGGTGAAAACTAAACTAAAAAAATCAGCCTTGAACTGTGCTATGGGCATAAATATGAAGTGTCAGGTGAGGACAATATTCAAGCTTGCTGTGCATTTGATGCTTTCATAAGATCCTAAAGGCTGATTCCTCACCAAGTAGGGCAGGAAAACTTGCATAACTGGGGGGATGTTTCAGTAAGAGCTGAAACACAGTGGAAAGAGGAAGAACTCGAATTTAAGAACTGCTAATAAGGAAGATTTGAGAGGGGGAAAAAAAATGATAGGAAAAATGTTTGAAGTGAGAAACAAATTGATACTTGAATACGATGCATGTGAAAGGGAAAAAAGAAGCCCACAAAAGAGGTCTTAAAGAAATGTGGAATAGCTCTGGAGATGAAATGTTATATAAATATTGCTAGTCAGTTATAATCAACCATGGCAAAGACACATGTTTTGTAACTGAAAGAACTGACAAAAGCAAAACGACCAACTCAGCATTGGGTAAAGGGAATTGAGGAAAAGAGCATTTATTAATTGCCAAAAATTAAATAAATAAATGGAAGGGGGCTGGTATTCAGGATGGCTGAGACAAAATACAAGGAGATCGTGGATGGCATAAAAATGTTGAGAAAGTAGAATAAATGCTAAATCAAAAGAACTGGAAAACAATAGTCATCCCCCATTGGAGTTATGTTGGCATTAAATAAGGACTATTTATCATGAACAGTTATAGCCAAATTCAGCGAGACTTAGGAAAAGAAGAACCCATCAGCAAATAAGATCCAAAGAGCAATGTCTGTGGCAGTTGGAGGACACAGATAAAATGCTTAACACCATTCTTATCAGGTCAGTCTCCTGCTGAAACCCCTCAGTACTCCCGACTGCCTGCTACGTACCTGGGACTTTTCTAGACTCTGGGACACAGCGGAGACACAACAGGCAGAAATCCTTTTCTTCATGGAGCAAATTTTAGTGAGGGGAGAGTGATGAGACATCCCATCAATAAATAAACAAGTACAATAATATTCTTGAAACGTTTCCCTATCTCTCCTGTATTAGTTTCCATGGCTGCTATAACAAATTTCCAAAAACTGGGTAACCCGAAACAACAGAAATTTATTCTCTCACGGTTCTGGAGGACTGAAGTCCAAATGGAGGTGCTGGCGGGGCCGCACTACCTCTGGAGGCTCTGGTGGAGAATCCTTCTCTGCCTCTTCCAGCTTCTGGGAGCTGCCAGGATATCTGGAGGCCACGGCACTCCAGTCTCTGCCCCGGCGGTCACATTGCCAATGTGACAATGGTCACCCCTTCTTTGTGGTTTCCCTTTGCTTCTCTCTTACAAGGACACTTGTCATTGGATTTAGGGCCCATTCTAAATGAGATCTGGATGATCTCATTTCAAGATCCATAATTACATCTGCAAAGACTCTTTTCCCAAATGAGGTTACTTCCCAGGTTCCAGGAATTTGCAGTAGATATCTTTTGGGAGGGCATTTTTTGGGCTACCACATCTCCAAAGTTTATGTAGAAGGAGTTTCCAATTTTTTTTGAAAGCACACAATCCACTTATTATTCTTATTGTTTTGAAAAATCAGATTCGGTTTTGTAGATGGCCGTCTGTGGCCTTGTTTTTAATCTTTCTAATCCAGCAGTTCTCCCTTCAAAATAGATTGCAATTCCTTTATGTCGTTCCCCACTGCTTCCACTCTGGTCCAGACAGCATCGTTTTTTTGCCCATATCCTTGGCTGTAGCTCCTCTCTGCCCTCCCTCCCTCATCTCACTCCTCTACAGATGTGGTTCCACGGCCCGAGTGGAAGCTTTCCCAAGAATAGACCGGAGCCTCTGCAAGTCTCTCTGACTAACGTCACCTGTTCAGTCAGATATGCTTCCTGGGAAGACCCTCGTTAACATTCACTGCATCAGGATCGAAATGATCATGTATTTGTGGTTTATAGGCTGGCTGTCTGCCCGCGGTGCACTCGAATAAAAGTGCCATCGAGCACTTTATTTCTCTGAGGAAGTTAAGTGGGCATGATGAGCATAGAATTTAAAATGAACTTCGCGGGGCTTCCCCGGTGGCGCAGCGGTGGAGAGTCCGCCTGCCGATGCGGGGGACGCGGGTTCGCGCCCCGGTCCGGGAGGATCCCACGTGCCGCGGAGCGGCTGGGCCCGTGAGCCGTGGCCGCCGCGCCTGCGCGTCCGGAGCCTGTGCCCCGCAATGGAGAGAGGCCGCGGCGGTGAGAGGCCCGCGTACCGCAAAATAAATAAAAATAAAAATAAAATAAAATAAAATGAACTTCCCCTGGTAGCTGCTAGACGCTGAACCAAAGCAGTCTTGTTCAGGCATCATCTCATCTACAGTTGGGTGAGAGACTTGGGCCCTTCAGAAGGATCTCCCTGCAGCAGGGCAGGATCCTTGCTCAGCAAACAAGCCCTCAATAAGGCTTAGAGCACTATCCTCCCTTAGGCTGGGAAGGGGATTAATACCTTTTGGAAACGTTTCCACAGGTATCAGATAAGGAATTTCTGGCTGACCTTTAATCAACATAAATTTAAATAGTCATTTTATCTGAATCTTCAAGGACTCGGGGCGGGTTTTACTCTGATTTGGTGGTTCCTCCAGTGTGGCCCCCAGATCAATGCCATAAACATCACCTGGGAGCGCCATAGAAATGCAGATTTGCAGGGGATCCCACCCCAGACCGAGTGAAAGAGAAGCTTTGGGGATGCAGCTCGGCCACTGTGGCTTCGCAAGCCCTCCGGGTGTTTCTGATTCTTGATAAATTTGAGCACTGCTGCTCTAATTGATTTTAATGGTTTTAACCACTCTCATTGTGTTAGGCTAGTTTTAATCCCACCTTTATTATTTGAGTATTAAGCAGCCTCTTGCGATGTCACACCCTCTTTCTTTTACCCATTGAAACTCCTTGGAGAAATGCTTTTCCAAATAGTAATATATGAATATACATATGCAATATATATTATGTAAATAGTATGTGAATATACGTAATATATTTATTTACATAGGACAGAAGAAAACACTGATACATACCAAGGTGTTGTCTGAGAATAACCCAATTTAGGTGATCTTCATTTTTTTCTTTACATCTAGAAAAATGTAATAATAATTTTTATTTTTTAAAATTATTTTTCTCTGCACCACAAATAAGTTGATCTGAAGAAGCTCTTTCCCTGAGCATTCTTTCTTTAAAGTTATATTAATTTTTAAAAGATTATATGAAAAAAAGTGAAAAACAAAGGGCTAATCCCCCTACTTTAAAGAAAAGAGAAGGAAAAAACCAGTGATCCATTAGAAAAATGAACAAAGGAACCAAACAGATAAATACAAATGGTCCTTAAATATGTGAAGAGATGCCATCCACCCCCATAATAAGAAAAATATAGGGCTTCCCTGGTGGCGCAGTGGTTGAGAATCTGCCTGCTAATGCAGGGGACACGGTCGAGCCCTGGTCTGGGAGGATCCCACATGCCGCGGAGCAACTAGGCCCGTGAGCCACAACTACTGAGCCTGCGCGTCTGGAGCCTGTGCTCCGCAACAAGAGAGGCCGCGACAGTGAGAGGCCCGCGCACCGCGATGAAGAGTGGCCCTCGCTCGCCACAACTAGAGAAAGCCCTCGCACAGAAACGAAGACCCAACACAGCCAAAATAAATTAATTAATAAACTTCTACCTCCAAAATCTTCTTTAAAAAAAAAAGAAAAATATAGATTAAAGCTATGCTTAAATACGATTTTTAATTTATTAGATTAAATTAAATACAAAAGTTGGACAATATACATGTTGGCCAAGGAGAGAAACAGGATCTCACAAACATTCCTGGTGGAAGTTCAAAATAGTACAACTACTACTGGGGTTAATTTGACAAAATCTATCAAAACAGCAAATGCAAGTCAGACAGAGAAAGACAAATACCGTATAGTCTCACTCATATGTGAAATCAAAAACATACAACAAAAAAACCCCAAAAACCAAGCTCATAGATACAGAGAACAGATTGGTGGTTGCCAGAAGGGAGGGCTGGGGGAGGAATGGGTGAAGCGAGAAATGGGTGAAGTTCTCTTCATAAGAAAAAACATTTTTTGTAACTATGTATGATGGTGGACGTTAACTAGAGTTATTGTGGTGATCCTTTCTCAGTGTATATAAATATTGAATCGTTATGTTGTATACCTGAAACTAATATAATGTTATATGTTAATTATACCTCAATTTTCAAAAACTTGCTAAAAAAAAAGACAAAGGCATCATTTAGCCTCTAACCTAGAAATCCCATTTCTGTGTATTTACCCTACAGAGACATATGCAAACTTAAAAAATGAGGCACGTACAAGATTATTCATTGCAGCATTCCTTTTTTTACCTCACAATGTGAATTTTTTTTAAAATTAATTTATTTATTTTCGGCTGCGTTGGGTCTTCATTGCTGCGCGCGGGCTTTCTTGTGGCGGGCGAGCGAGGGCTACTCTTCGTTGCGGTGCGCAGGCTTCTCATTGTGGCAGCTTCTCTTGTTGCGGAGCATGGGCTCTAGGCCCTCGTGTTTCAGTAGTTGTGTCACGTGGGCTCTGGAGGGCAGGCTCAGTAGTTGTGGCTCACGGGCTTAGTTGCTCCACGGCATGTGGGATCTTCCCGGACCAGGGCTCGAACCTGTGTCCCCTGCATCGGCAGGCGGACTCTCAACCACCGCGCCACCAGGGAAGCCCCACAATGTGAATTTTTATTTCATAGTTTAGATTATACTTGATGTGACATATGTATTTCTTTTTTTATTGAAGTATAGTTGATTTACAATGTTGTGTTAATTACTGCTGTACAGCAAAGTGATTCAGCTATACATATATAGACTTTTTTTACATATTCTTTTCCATTATGGTTTATTATAGGATATTGAATATAGTTCTCTGTGCTATACAGTAATACCTTATTGTTCAGTATTCCTTTTTATAATAGTAAAAATCAGGAAACAATCCAAATATCCATCCACGGGGAACTGGTTGAATAAAAGATGAAACATCATGCAATGGAGCACTATGCAACTATGAAAACAAATGGGTATTTATGTACTCTTGTGGAAATATCACCGAGATAAATTAAGTGGAAAAAAAACAAAGGGCAAAGCAGTAAATGTAATGTTACATTTTGTGTAAGAAAGGGGAGAAAAATAACAGCATACATCATGTATGCTTACATCTTCATAAAGAAACTCAGAAAGGAGGCTATGAGTAGTTTTCATAGAGGAGTGGGAAGGTCAGGACAGGAATAGAGGGAACGTGTACCCATTAAAGTATTTTAATTTCTAAACCATATGAATGTACTACTTTTTTAAACAAAAGGCAACAAGTAAAATTTCTGTATTACTTTTTATAATTCTAAGAGTAACACCTACTCATTATAGAACATTGTAAGAGTAAACAAAAAGACAGAAATGTAAAAACAATCCTTCATAATTCCCTCTCTAGAGACAATCACTGTAAACATTCTGGCATATTTCCTTCCCATCTTTTTCCAGGCAGTTCTCCATAAATATCTGTGTATATACTTACAAAGTTGAGATCACACTGTGAAACAATTTTGTATTTTGCGTTTAACACTTAGATACTTTTATGAGCATTTTAATGTGTCATTTTAAACTCTTCAAACTAATCATGTTTATATTTGTCCTTAAGAAATGTTAACAGAAAAGCCCATTCTTTCTAATGAATTTTTAAAGTCACCCCTAAATTAACAGAAGGACAGTAGCCTTCACTCTTTCAGTCTTTACACACAGGGCACACGTAGGATGAGGATTTCAGGATGTACTTAACTGATGGTTCTGGCAGCCAGGCTAAGATGCTGTTTTGCCACAGTAGCAGGGGACGCCATGGCAACCATTCTGGAGGGTTTGTGAAGAGGAGCTCAGAAGACGCATTCATCTAACACACAATTCCTGAACTTCATCCGTGCCCATGACGGGTGCCGTTACTGACTGGCAGCCCGACACAGTGCTGGGATAGTTTGTGATTTCATATCTGTCCTCTTCTTGTCAGGTTTTTGCATTGTCAGCAAAACTGGGGAAGGAGAGCGCCGACAAGATGATGTCAAGAAGTGGTCCTTTTTCACATGGGCTGTTTATTAGCACATTCATTGTGTAGCCCTTCCAGCATGGCAGGAGGGTGGGGTGTCCAATTTTACAGATGAAGTAAACATATTTGAAGAAATTTAGCAAGGAGGCACCTTAGCCTTGTGGTGAAGCATAGAAGATTTGGAGTCAGAAAAATTTGCTTTTGAGTCTTGTTTCTTTCTCTAAAAAACTGTCATTTCTTTTACTCCCTGGGGGTTGGGAGTGAGGCAGCTTCCTCCTTTCTAGTCAGGGCTCAGCTCATAGCCCCCCCTGAACTCCAAAAGCAAGAGTCTGAACTCGATTTGGTAGGTGTCTCTTTATTTAAAAAAAATTTTTTAACAGGGGCATGACATGATCGAAATAAGATTTGGCGAAGATCAATTTGGTGGTAATCTGGCAGGTGGAACAGAGAGAAGTGGGACAGCAGAGAGGCTTGGAGGCTGTCGCACTGGTTTACATAAGCACCTCTCTGAGCATGAACATGAACGCTGGGAGTGGTGCGAAGGAACAGAAAGGAAGGCGTGGAACCAGGAGAGACTGTGAAAGAAAAATGGATGGGGTTTGAAAATTGCTTTGATGCCAGGGATAAGGGAAATATGGGAAGGAAATCAGCAAGAAGACCTGCCTTTAAGGAGGCAGGGTATGAGGAATTCGTTTGGAGGTAGGAGAGGACAGGTGATGAGTCTGATCTCAAACAAGCTGAGCTTGAGATGCAGTATATAAATGAATAAAGAAAGGAGGTAGCAAGATGGGCAAGAGAATTGAGTATGTGGGTGAAAGAACTGAGATGTTGCACCAGAACTGGAGAGAAGCCTGGGAGACCCATGAGAAGGATGTTTCCAGGATGTTCTGGCAAAGGTTCTTCTTGGCTCTACAGGGCAACAGGAAATACAGATTATTTAATGGAATTGAAACAATAGGCAGTTCCTTTAGGTGTGACACCAAGTTTGACCAAAAGCACTATTCTAAAGGGATGGATAATGCCAGGTATAAGGGAAGGGGTATTTGTGATGTACCAACTGGAAGGTACCCAGGACGCTAGGATCTAAAGTCGGTGTGCAGGACTCCTGGGAAGCATAACGGCATCCGGGAGTTGATGGAATCAGAAATTTTTATGTTACTCCAAAGGGGACTAGGAACCCAAAGATTGAGACATGCTGTCCCAGCTCCCTGTGAGCTTCAAAATCTGCCCTTGGCTTTGGAAATGTTTGCAGTGAATTTGCTTTGAGTTGTTGAGGGGAAAAATCTTGAAGCTAGAATCACTTAGGAAGGAATGAATTGGACTTACAGAGATTAGGGAAAAAACATTTTAAGGCCCTAATGTTTTCAGTCTTTAGACTACTGTCTAGACAAGGGAAAAAACCAAATAGAGAGAGAAAAGAATGTGGTTTTTCCCTTGAGAAGGAGTCTACGTGAAGCAGTCAAGAGAAGCATGAAATGTAGCTGCTTAGAAGGACTTCAATCTGTTTTGAATTATCCACATGTGGTCTATGAAAAAGATTCACCTTGGCTGTTTAAAAATATCCTCCTTCCCAGGCAAGAATATGCAATAGAGAAAAGACAGCCTCTTCAATAAGTGGTGCTGGGAAAACTGGACAGCTACATGTATAAGAATGAAATTAGAACACTCCCTAACACCACACACAAAAATAAACTCAAAATGGATTCATGACCTAAATGTAAGGCCACACACTATAAAACTCTTAGAGGAAAACATAGGCAGAACACTCTATGACATAAATCACAGCAAGATCCTTTTTGACCCACCTCCTAGAGAAATGGAAATAAAAACAAAAATAAACAAATGGGCCCTAATGAAACTTAAAAGCTTTTGCACAGAAAAGGAAACCATAAACAAGATGAAAAGACAACCCTCAGAAAGGGAGAAAATATTTGCAAAT
>NC_041226.1:66249618-66278840 GCF_002837175.3 Physeter macrocephalus
ATATGGGGATATATGTATATGTATAGCTGATTCAATTTGTTATAAAGCAGAAACTAACACACCATTATAAAGCAATTATACTCCAATAAAGATGTTAAAGAATATATATCTTCCTTCCCTCTTCTAGCTAGCTACCTCTCACAGTGGGGTTAGTTCCAAGGAATAGACACAGATTTTCATTTATGAATACGTGGAAAAAATTAAAAAGGAAACTATGTTATGAAAATAATAATTCCTAACAGTTTGCTTTTCAAAATCCACCATGAAGAGATTTTTTTTAATGATCTGATAATTTAGGGTTAACCTATTTTAATACAGTGTTTCAATAATCTCTGGAGAAGTGAATGAAGGACCAGGAGCTAAATATTCACAGTTTCTAAATCATTCTCTGGGTGGGGAGACACATTTGAACAGCTGTATATCAATTTTCTGCCCCGTTCTATATTGTGTTTTCCATGCCCTGCAGTCAAAGACCCTCAAGAAAGTAAAATTGGTTTAGTGACAATACTGGCTTGATTGATTCATTACAGTGAGGGGAGACCTCACACCAGGAGGAACCATGGACCACGTCAGTAAGGAGGTGTTAGAAAGATTTTATTATAGGATTTGGGCTTGTGTTAAGTGACTTTAGGGAAAGTATTCAGGAAGGAGGGACTATTCCATGATTGGAATTTTTACATCAAAGGTGGGATGAAACATGCAAGGCTAAAGCTGTAATTGGCGATGAAGCAGCAGTGATTCAGGTTAACCAGAACAGGGGATGCTTGGATATTTGTGTGGTCTGGTCGATATTCTTGTTTGATTGAGCCCAGACATGACTATGGAGTGGGCTCGTCTTAATCTTGACCTCTCATGGTCACAGGGTGGCCTTGAATGACACTGGTGTCCTGTGAAATTCTGTTCAGCAGGAGAAGGCCACAGCCTTACAGCCAGGCCGGTTCCTAGCAACACGGAGGCCTACCTGACAGCACCAGGCTTGCTCCTCGACGGGACTGCTATTCTCTGTCTTAGCCTGAGCTCTCCCAAAATGCTACTCCTTCACTGTTTCTCAGTAATTAGCAACATGTGTATGTTTATTTATTCAACTAAGGTTTATTGAGGATCTCTTACCTGCTGGGGTATGATAGCGGTCAAAGCAGACATGGAATCTTGAAAATTAGATCCACAGTGGGTAGAAGAGAGAGAGAAACAGGAATTTACATTCATTTAAAAATTTAATTGAAAAACCCCAGATGTTTAATTACAAGCTGTGATAGCTATTATGAAGGAAAAGTGCAAAGAGTTTTCAGAAGGTGTAACCACAGAGCTAATCTAGTCCAAAGAGTCAGAAAATGATGTTGGAGCAGAAATTCTAAGGCTAAGTGGGAGTTAGCCAGGGGGAGGAGGTAGGGATGGAAGGTGGGAAGGGCATTCCAGGTAAGGTAGACCGAATATCATCTGCAAAGGCCCTGAGGCAGAGAGACTTTGGAGAAACCGAAAGAAGGCCAGTATGGCTGGCTCTCTGCTCATCTTAAAAGCCATTTCTTGAACCAAACAGTATTTATTATAATAGTCAGCATTCTAAATAATGAGATAAGAAAACCAATGGGCTGTTTAAAAACCAACTGGCTTTAACTGAAGAAAGCTGCCATAGTGGTTTGTAAGCAGTAATGCAGATTCCAGAAATGATGGCCTTATTATCTGGGAATTCATCAAAACCTTAATTTTCCAATTTGAATTTAAAGCTTGGTGTTTTCATATGGAACACTTGGTCCATTCCATCTTCTCTCCCCTCTTTTTTTTTTTTTTTTTTTTGATGTGGACCATTTTTAAGGTCTTTATCGAATTTGTTACAATATTGCTTCTGTTTTATCTTTTGGTTCTTTTGCCGTGAGGCATGTGGGATCTTAGCTCCCTGACCAGAGATCGAACCGGCAACCCCTGCATTAGAAGGCAAAGTCTTAACCACTGGACCGCCAGGGAAGTCCCCGCCCCTCACTTCTTAATTACCTTCCGTATTCTATGTCTCACATTCAATCCCCAGCCCCTTCGAGGGTGGGATTCCATCCTATTCAGCTTCACAAGTCCCTTAGTGGGTTTCATTGGTTTAACTAACTTTCTTTGAACAACGGGCCCAGTAGTACTCCTTATGAGGATACAAAAGCTAAAAAGATGGATCTCTGCCCCCAGGGATAAACTCTAAAAGAGCTGTTGCAAGAATCTGGTCCACTATCCTAAAACATGCTTTGGGTCCACTTTATCAAATTACTTAACATCAATTTCTACCGTTGTTTCTCCTATGATAGAATCATCTTTATCTTCTACTTCAGAGTCTACGAAACTACTTGCAATAATATATTGATATTTTGAAAAAAATTTGAAGATTACAAGATGGTATTCCCGTTGTTAAAATCAAATGACTTACTTGTGATCCCATTTATAATCGATGCTTTCACCTTGGCGTATTTGAAAATATGAGGTGCTTTTCCTTTTATCTTTCCAACCGCAGCCCCTTGGAATGCTTCTGTGAGCACAAGACTAAGAATTAGGAACTCTTCATTCTTCCCCTGACTCACCAGGTTACCCAACGTAACCTCACTGTTTCCTCCTCTGTAAAACGGGGATAAGGATACTTACCTCTCTCACTGGGGTGTCCTGAGTATTACTTAGTGTTTGTCAGGTGCTTTGAGGTCTTCAGAGGAAAGGCCCTGTGGAAGCCCAGTATTATAATAAAAGCCTCCCTACCTCCCACTCTCACTGAGCAGCGATTACCAATTCTAGCCACCTCTAAATGGCAGTGATGCTGCATATGCAGACATGACAAGGCAAGTTTTACTGGTTCATTAGGACATGCCTATGTGAGGGAATTAGTTCTGTGAAAATGGTTCTTATGCCAAGGACTTTTACTTTAGGCAGTTGTTGGTCTTCAGAGTTAATAGTTAAATACTAAGCCATTTGGAAAGGCTGGTTTCGCATTCCAATTGGGAAGTCAGGCCTTCGTGACCATGCCATTTACCCCTAAAGAAGCTTAGGCATGTGGTGTGAGAGAATTTACTTCCCATGAAATGAACTCATTTTTATATGGAAGGCCAACTTCAGTTTCTAAGAAACTAGCTGGGGAGAGAAGACAATGCTTGCCACTTAATTAGGAAAGAAAGAAGTGTCTCCCACATACTGTAATTGTCTGGATTCCAATTTCAAAGGGTTTGTAACTTGCAAAAAAAAAAAAATAATTCTCTCATTAGAGCCATATTTAATCCATGGCAGCAAGCTAAATCAATTCTTGGTACTTTTTTTTTTCCACACTTTTGTGGATGTGCATCACACCTAGTATATGAGAATTAACAGACTGCAGAGAGGGGGCACATGTCTTATAGGTGATGGCTGGATGGTGAATAATGTATGTTCTTTAGTTTGTTTGTTTTTTGATCTCCCATCAGGCTTAGCATTTTCCTGGTTCAAAAGTAACAGTTTCTTTCTTCTTCAGGAAATTAGCTAGATAAGTATATTTCAAAACCTACCTGAGCTGTCAACATGATAATCTTATCTAAAAGTTAGATGAGGACTTACCTGGTGGTCCAGTGGTTAAGACTCTGGGCTTCCACTGCAGGAGACACAGGTTAGATCCCTGGTCGGGGAACTGAGATCCCACATGCTACCTGGCAAGGCCAAAAAAAAAAAAAAAAAAAAAAAAAAGCTGGGTGACACATTTATATTTTCATAACTGAAAATTTCTTTCTAAAAATACAAAATAAAAGTTCCACAAGAGCCACTATTCTTCAATCATTGCAGAATTGTGTGCTTTCCATTTGTCTGAAAGGCAAGACAGATAAAGAAGAAGTGACAAATTTTTACCAAGTTTTTTTTTTTCATATAGGAAGTGGTAAACTATTTTCCTATCCTGTAGATCACAAAGTAACATTTCACCATGAAATGAATTCATATCATGTTTATAAACACTGTATGACTTCATTTAGATTCATTTCTAACTTGTGCTAATTTGGGTGTAAAGAGGAGTAGAACCACCATTGTTTTGCCCATGAAAACAGAGCTTCTTAAGCAAATTCATTGTGTAAACAAGGGAAACACTTTCTTTACTTAAGAGTGAGGCCTAACATTGTCTAGGGCCTGAGAAACCAGTTAGTGGCATTGTTGGCATACAAAGCATATGCCAATTACAAATGATTCTTATCTACCTATTAACAGACTTAGCAGTCCTCTTTTGCACTCAGGGCCCATCATCCTGATCATAATTTTGCTATGCTTGCTTACTAAAATACACACACACACACATTTTCAAAAATCACAGATTTAAGTGATGGAGTCCGTTTTCTTCTGTGTGTATTTTGTTATTTTGTAAATCTTTTCATTAACACTGAAAATCATTTATTCATTCATTCAACAAACACCACACCACTGAGAATGCCATTGCTCTGGCCTGGAGCTGAGAGGGGAGAAAGATACCTACAAAAAAATTGTTGTGTAGGGCTTCCCTGGTGGCGCAGTGGTTGAGAATCTACCTGCCGATGCAGGGGACACGGGTTCGAGCCCTGGTCTGGGAGGATCCCACATGCCGCATTTTTATATGGAAGGCCAACTTCAGTTTCTAAGAAACTAGCTGGGGAGAGAAGACAATGCTTGCCACTTAATTAGGAAAGAAAGAAGTGTCTCCCACATACTGTAATTGTCTGGATTCCAATTTCAAAGGGTTTGTATATTGCAAAAAAAAAAAAAATTAATTCTCTCATTAGAGCCATATTTAATCCATGGCAGCAAGCTAAATCAATTCTTGGTACTTTTTTTTTTCCACACTTTTGTGGATGTGCATCACACCTAGTATATGAGAATTAACAGACTGCAGAGAGGGGGCACATGTCTTATAGGTGATGGCTGGATGGTGAATAATGTATGTTCTTTAGTTTGTTTGTTTTTTGATCTCCCATCAGGCTTAGCATTTTCCTGGTTCAAAAGTAACAGTTTCTTTCTTCTTCAGGAAATTAGCTAGATAAGTATATTTCAAAACCTACCTGAGCTGTCAACATGATAATCTTATCTAAAAGTTAGATGAGGACTTACCTGGTGGTCCAGTGGTTAAGACTCTGGGCTTCCACTGCAGGAGACACAGGTTAGATCCCTGGTCGGGGAACTGAGATCCCACATGCTACCTGGCAAGGCCAAAAAAAAAAAAAAAAAAAAAAAGCTGGGTGACACATTTATATTTTCATAACTGAAAATTTCTTTCTAAAAATACAAAATAAAAGTTCCACAAGAGCCACTATTCTTCAATCATTGCAGAATTGTGTGCTTTCCATTTGTCTGAAAGGCAAGACAGATAAAGAAGAAGTGACAAATTTTTACCAAGTTTTTTTTTTTCATATAGGAAGTGGTAAACTATTTTCCTATCCTGTAGATCACAAAGTAACATTTCACCATGAAATGAATTCATATCATGTTTATAAACACTGTATGACTTCATTTAGATTCATTTCTAACTTGTGCTAATTTGGGTGTAAAGAGGAGTAGAACCACCATTGTTTTGCCCATGAAAACAGAGCTTCTTAAGCAAATTCATTGTGTAAACAAGGGAAACACTTTCTTTACTTAAGAGTGAGGCCTAACATTGTCTAGGGCCTGAGAAACCAGTTAGTGGCATTGTTGGCATACAAAGCATATGCCAATTACAAATGATTCTTATCTACCTATTAACAGACTTAGCAGTCCTCTTTTGCACTCAGGGCCCATCATCCTGATCATAATTTTGCTATGCTTGCTTACTAAAATACACACACACACATTTTCAAAAATCACAGATTTAAGTGATGGAGTCCGTTTTCTTCTGTGTGTATTTTGCACTTAGGGCCCATCATCCTGATCATAATTTTGCTATGCTTGCTTACTAAAATACACACACACACACATTTTCAAAAATCACAGATTTAAGTGATGGAGTCCGTTTTCTTCTGTGTGTATTTTGTTATTTTGTAAATCTTTTCATTAACACTGAAAATCATTTATTCATTCATTCAACAAACACCACACCACTGAGAATGCCATTGCTCTGGCCTGGAGCTGAGAGGGGAGAAAGATACCTACAAAAAAATTGTTGTGTAGGGCTTCCCTGGTGGCGCAGTGGTTGAGAATCTACCTGCCGATGCAGGGGACACGGGTTCGAGCCCTGGTCTGGGAGGATCCCACATGCCGCGGAGCAACTAGGCCCGTGAGCCACAACTACTGAGCCTGCACCCCACAACAAGAGAGGCCGCGATAGTGAGAGGCCCGCGCACTGCGATGAAGAGTGGCCCCCGCTTGCCACAACTAGAGAAAGCCCTCGCACAGAAACGAAGACCCAACACAGCAAAAATAAATAAATTAATTAATTTTTAAAAAAATTGTTGTGTAGTGTGACATCGGAAGAGACTCTTATTTATTCCGGTGGATTCTGGGGAGGGCAGATGTAGAAATGGCGATGTCAGACTGCCCCATGCAGAGCAAATAGTATGAAGTTGTGGGGAGAGGGAAGGAAGGAGGAGGGTGCAAAGAAATGGAAGGGTGGCTGGAACGCCTGGTGGGGCTGGAAAGCCTGGTGAGGGTAGGCAGAGGCTAGGGGAACAAGGCAGGGCTTCGATCAAAACCGGGCCCATGGTTCATGCTAACCAGGTTAGATTTTATCCTAAAGATGACCGGACGTCACTGGAGGGTTTCAGTGGTGTGATGTGGTCAGATTTAAGTCTAGAACAGTCTCTCAGATAATTCTGCTCAAGACCTCCCAGATCTGATTCATCAGAACGACTAAAAAACACAAAACAAAAGCAAAACACACTTATTTTACTTCTTTTCAAAAAGTTAAATGTTAAAACACTAAAATCAAAAGCTTATGAAAAGGTAAATTATCTCCTTTCTCCTTCACACCCTCACTAACATAAAAAGGTTATCTCCAAATGTATATAGACTTGGAATCAGTGTGTTGTACACTTGAAACTAATGTAATACAGTATGTCAATTATACTTCAATAAAAAAGGTTATTTCCACTTACCTTTATGTTTCCCTCCAGTATTTAAACAAATGCAAGCAAAAATGAATATGAATTCTTATTTCCTTCCTTTTCTTAGCCCAAAGGCAGAAACTGATAGTCACTATTCCTTACCTTGCTTATTTTGGTTGTTTTTTGTTCGTTTTTAAATCTCATTTGGAAGGCGTAAGCTCAGGAATCTGTATTTTATTTGTTTATTTATTTACTTATTTATTTATTTAAAATTTTTTTTTCATGGAAAGGCATTTTATTTAAAATACAGCAATGTGTACAAGTCAATCACAGACTCCCAATCTATCCCTCCCTCCCATCCTTCCCCCCTGGTAACCATAAGTTCATTCTCTAAGTCTGTGAGTCTGTTTCTGTTTTGTAAATGAGTTCATTTGTATCATTTTTTAAAATTCTGCATATAAGCGATATCATATGATATTTGCCTTTCTCTGTCTGACTTAATTCACTCAGTATGATAATCTCCAGACCCATCCACGTTGCTGCAAATGGCATTATTTCATTCTTTTTAATGGCTGAGTAATATTCCATTGTATATATGTAGGAATCGGTATTTTTATAACTCTCTTTGTTGATGCTGATAATCAGATGGAAACCACTGGCCTTGGGGATGAATGGGAAGGATATAAGTTTGGAAGCAGTGGGGAGGGAAGGAAGGTACACTTCCAGAGATAGTTAGGATCCTTAGTATGGGAAATTCATGCTGTCATCAGGATTTTAAAGATATTCATTCAGTATATTCAATTCCGTGTAGGTCAAGTTTCACCATTACAGCCCCAAAGGGGAGAAAAAGGTAGGTATTGCCAAGGGCAGGAGGAGAATGTTGGCTGAGGGAAAAAGGTACAGGCAGGCAGGAGTGCTGGCCCATGCTGAGCCACCCAAGCCCCCATGCCAACAACAGACACTGGCTTAGGAAAGACCTGCACTGATAGACCCAAGTCCGCACTTTTCCCTGTCACCTTGATGAACACACCAAGTTGCCATCTGGGACAGGAGCATAGGGAGGGCCAGGAAATCTGAAAAAGTGAACATTTATCCAAAAGAGATTAAGTTACCCTAAACATATGCTTAAGTTAGTGGGTCAGGCTGAGTTTAATTGTACTGCCAACAATGAAGAGCAGATGAATTATAGCGGGGGGAGAAAGAAGAGATTATTTTCTTTCATATCTAAGTAATATAAGTACATTTGCAACTCCACGAAAACACACTCTTCACATTTTTTTATAGTACATGGGATTTCATGCTTCTCTCAAGACCACAGCATTCAAAGATGGCTACAGGAGTTTTGCCCAAGGCTCAGAAAAGTACTATGAAAATATGCAGGTCAGAGAAGAGTTGAGTTGATTACAGGGATGTTTAATTAGCCCCGTTTCATGAAGGTGGAAATCAGGAAGTCTCTTAAAGAATGACAAGGTCAGTGGTAAGACTAGTTTTAGAGCTGCCACTCATGAGGTTGGGCTTTCTCTACTTAAGACCATTCTCCCTATTTATTTATGACTTTTGTGGTGTCTCTGGACCACCTTTGTTTTTTACTATGAAAGCTCAGAGAATGTTGTTTCATGAATTGAGCTTTGCAAATAGCAGTAGCTCTAGATCCCTGAATGCCAGGGGCAACGAGGATTGGGCAACCTGTTTCTCTGTGGCCTGGCTGGAGAATTTGCTGCATTGTTGATGAGAGAGTGTTGATAATTTTTTTCTTTTTTCCAAAAAGTGAACTGGTTGTTTTGATTGGCACATTAGAGAAATCATTGTCCATTTAAGGTTGGAAGAATCCCTGCTCTCAACAAAGATAGAATTCCTTGGTAGAAAAAATTGACCCCTGAGAAAATTTACCTTTCAGCCTAGCTGGTTTCCTAGATACACACTTTTCCTTCTCAGTATAATAACTACTGTGGCAAAGTTTCCGGATCGGAGTCCAGAAACCAATTACATATATTCACATACCATTAAAAAAGTTGGATCTGCAGTGTCCCTATCCCAAAAGGCTTATTCTGTTAATTGAGGTACAGATATAGTATGAAGAACAGACACGATTTTTTTTCTTGGTCTCCTAAAATGTTTATGTGGTCCAGAATTAGTCAGTAAATGCAATGTACCATATAAAGAGCTTGATATAAATTATTAATGTAAGCCTTGAGTATGTGGTGATGCCAAAGGCTTTAACCATCAAATATAACTATTACTGGACCTATAAAACATGCCCCTAATGTCTCCTAGTACAGATGTTACTTTTTTTAAGGAAAAATGATTTTAAGAAAAAATTTTAAAATAAAACTTATTTAAATAATATTCTTACTATAGGACAAATACTTCGGAGAAAAAATAAGAAACATTTATGAATTAAAACATTGCAAGTGAAGAAGTCAAGAACTTGCTATAGAGAAAAAAAAGATAGACTAGATATATTATCTATAATTGTTTAATTTTGATGTGATTCATGCTATATAGGTGTTTTTAAGTTTTGAGTTCTTTTTTAAAAAATTTGTTTTGTTTCTTAAATTCTCTCACCCTACGATCTTCTTTCACCCTAGCTTCAATCTTTTCTCCCTTCTATAAAAAGAAAAGCTTTCACAGATGCTAAGTCTGCATTTTCAATTTGTTTCCCAGTAAAGTAAAAACACACTGTTTAAAATTAATAAACTTGACGAGATAAATGTTAAGGGAAATTTTTACATGGACAGCATTTCAGAGACTTCTTTAGCTCTTCAGTTACACAATAGATTTCTCCTCTTCAGCCTACTTTTGGAAGCATTTGGGTGGAGATGGGGAGAAAGTGAGCTGCTTGTCAAAATTATTCCCTGCAAGAATATGATGTTTGGGTATCTCTACACCTTGGGCGAGTTTCTACAAGTTGGACGGAGGCCCAGTAATCGTACAGGGAAATGGATAAAAATGGATAAAGTTCTCTATGTGAACTGATTCATGTTATAACTAATATTTATTGAGTGTCTGTTATTTGCCAGACCTCTTATAGGTGCTGAGGACACATCAGTAGTGAACGTGGGGATTCTGATGGGATTTTACTCAGAATCGGGCATGTTAAAGTCACATTTGATGAATCAAAAAGCAGGTTTTGAACTGGAAGCACCAATTCTCTTTTAATCTTTGGGAAAGAGAAATGTAGCTTCTTTTTTAAAACATAACTTGTAACACTTCCAAATTTTCATCTTTTGCTCTAGCTCTCACATTCAGCTGGGTGATAGTGGGAAAGCCATTTATTTACTTTTGGCCTTGATATCCTCATCTAAAATTAGGGAATTTATTGGAAGAGAAGATCTCAAAGGGGTTCTCAAACTATCATGTGCATTAGTCACTGAAGAGCTCGATAAGACACATATTCTAGGCCCCATCCCCAGAGTTTCTGACTCAGTAGGTCTGGGATGGGGCTGAATCTGTATTTCTAACAAGTTCCGAGGTGATGCCCATCCTGGGACCACTTTGGGAACCACTGGTCTAGGATGTTTTGATCTACCCAACACTCTCTGATTTTAGTGTGTTTCAAACACAATATGAGCATGAACTTTCCATTTCTCACTTCCTCAGAAGATTTTCCTCGAGATGATTCCATCTAAGGCTGTGCAGACTAGCACCTAGACAGTTTACCTGATAATCCCTCATGCCAATGTTGATTTTCCAAATGTGGACACTGATAGTCAGATCAACTCCCTTACATCCAAGAACACGTGAACGTCGTCTTCATTTCCGGGTCCACACCTTATTCATTTACTGGTAAGTGATAACCCAGCTCCACTTGGCTAAAACTCTCCCCCCACCTCCCCCTTCTCTTCCTGTCGTCCGGCAGATCTTAAGTCTTTTGGGGGCCGGGGGTGGGGGAAAGGAGGGAGAAGAATATCTCCTTGGCACATAAAGTCAGGAAAGAATGTTGGTAAGTGGATGAGCCACTGAAATTCTGGTCAGGCTGACAAGTTTTTATATACAGTAATCTGAAAGTCTACCTGTGGGCTCTGTATATAGATGTCTTGATGTCTTTGTGGAGGATGGTGACTCTAGAATGAACCCTTATACGTGACACATGTGATAAGAAATTGGAGAAATCACCATGACCAGATCAATGTCCTTAGGCTTCTTATTTTGTTCTCTGACTTTCATCCTCATGTGAGTTTTCCCCAAATCCAGTCACAACACCTGGCATGGAAAATCTTCTGCTCTTTCTCTTGGTGGCTCAGAGGAATCTTGAACTCTGAGCAAGTGGTGGTGACTTGTTCTTGGTCCCCTGGATCAAGTCCGTTGGGCTCACTTAGACTTTGGATGAGGGGAAGCAATGGGACCTCCTCACGGCCCCCAATACATCCCCAGCGGCTGTGAGTCCCTGGTCAGCCCAGGTCTAGCTGCACCTGTCATGTTCAGTTTTATACTTTTCCTTCCTAAATCTTCATTAGGCCACATATTCATTGACAGCCACATGCATGATACGGATACCCACATCTCCTCTTGCTATTCTGCTTTTAAACAGGAGGGTATCCCCTTTGGGGACACGGGATCACAATTTTGAAATCATCTCTTTTGAGGATTTTCAACTTTATCCAAAGCATCACAGCCTAGGGTGCCTTTGGGGCTGCCATTGGTACGAGTAGGGAACAGTTTGGACAGCCCCCTCACTTAGCGTTTCTTCTGTCTGTTTTATATATTAAGATTCAACATATGATTTTTTATTTTTTTAAAGTTAAGCAGCTTCAAAAAGTAGCAGTTTGAAAACCACTAATTTGGTCTAAGATCCCATTGTAAAACTGAGGGAACAGACTCAGAAATTGGCCCAAGGTCATGCAGTCACAGCTAGCTAAGAGGAAGCTATGGCCTCTACAAATTCAGGTAATCTGCTTTTCATGAGACCCAGGTGATGTGACAAGCATTCATTTTCAGATGATCAGATTCATTATTTATTATTTTTATATTCAGATAAAATTCACATAAAATGAATCATTTTAAAGTGTACAATTCAGTGGCATTTATTACATTCACAGTGTTGTGCAACCATCACCTCTATCTAGTTCCAAAATATTTCAGCCACCCCAAAAGGAAACCCCAAACCCATTAATCAACTACTTCCCATGCCCCTGGCCACCCCCAGCCCTTGACAATCACAGATCTGCTTTCTGTCTCTGTGATCTTACCTGTTCCGGACATTTCATATTATGAAATCATATAATATGTGGCCTTTTGTGTCTGGCTTCTTTCACACGCAAAGTTTCCAAAGTTCATCCACACTGTAGCATGTATCAGCACTGCATTCTTTTTTATGGTTAAATAATATTCCAGTGAATGGATATACCACATTTTGTTTATTGTAGCTTCTTTATTTTATTTCCTCTTCTAAGGTACCCTATTCTTGTTGCTGGAAATATGTTGCCTATATCACTGAATCCATGGGATGGGAAAAAATAAAGATAACAGCTGAATTACTGCACTCAGGGCCTTGTCCTCAGTCCTCCAATGGCCATTGCTGGTCCCTGTAGCAACTAACCGGGTACTGACCTTGAGTCAGCCACTTCATCCCCCCGTGCCTCAATGCCCTCAGCTATAAAGTGGGTTTGTGATTATTTGCTACACACCCCACAGGGAATAAAGAGTTAACGCTTGTTAAAAGCTTTGAGGTTCTCAAATGTTAGGTACCATATGTCGGGTAAATACACTGTAGCAACATAATAAGCATCCGCCAGGAGTCCAGTTTGGTTTTTTAGTCACCTTTTTAAAAAAATGGTGAGCATCAATTTTCTCAGGCATGCTGTGTGTACGCCTCCTCTTTCCAGAACATGCCTCGCTCCTAGGTGGGGTACCTGAAAGGGCACAGTCTCCAGACACGCAGGCCCAGCGGCCATGGCTCACGGGCCCAGCCGCTCCGCGGCATGTGGGATCTTCCCGGACCGGGGCACGAACCCGTATCCCCTGCATCGGCAGGCGGACTCCCAACCACTGCGCCACCAGGGAAGCCCTCGATCATTTTAACTCATCCAATTTGTGGCAATTTATTACAGGAGCTCTTGGAAATCAATGCATAAACCTTCTTCCAGAAGTTTATGTGGAGTCTTGCAATCGACTGTTAATTTCATAAAGGTACAATTGAATGAAAAGATGTTTTAAACAGAACTTTCCAGATGGTTAAATTAATGAAAAATTGAAACTCTCTGAAAAGAAAATTCACTGCACATGTACATCCATTAGCTACATGGCTATGATTCTTGTCAAGAAATGTTGATGTAAGTGGAAAAGAAAATAAAGGAATAAAATGACATATTTCTGTAAGTAATGGGATTAAAGGGATAGGCTAGAAACAGATTTGATGCTCAGGGAAGTGAGAATTTCTAGTGTTCATAACAGTTCATTCAATAAAGGTGGAGAATGAGCTGAAAACGAAATACTTAAGAAATACGTTGAAAAACAAGAAAGTATAAAATCCTCTCTGAACTTAAAATCTTGATTAGTACATATTTACCAAGACTAGTTTCCTGGTTAATGAGCCCGGAAATTGAAGGTAACCTGGACTTTTTCTCTCTTGGACAATAGGGATTAATTGAAGGCAAATATAATTTGTCAAAGTAACACAGATTGGCTATGGGGGCTTTTTGGCTGTGTTGCTTTTTATTAATTGGTTCATCCTATTCTTTATACTTCAACCATGGAAAGAGTGGTTGTCAAAATTTGGCTAAAAAGAACCTAATTTCCAGGCTGAGGGCTGGGTAGTCAGCTATGATTTTCATTCAGTAGAGCAGAAAGAGCAGAGGATGGTGACCTGAAGTTCTGATTTCTAGTGCAAATTCTCACCAGCAAGTCTGCGGCCTTCGGTAAAACTCCCATCTCCACAATTCTAGTTTTCTCTTCTGTTCCATGAAATTACTGAGCAATGATGTATAAAATACCTGCATATGGGGCTTCCCTGGTGGCGCAGTGGTTGAGAATCCGCCTGCCAAAGCACGGGACACGGGTTCGTGCCCCGCTCCGGGAAGATCCCACATGTCGCGGAGCGGCTGGGCCCGTGAGCCATGGCCGCTGAGCCTGCGCGTCCAGAGCCTGTGCTCCGCGACGGGAGAGGCCACAGCAGTGAGAGGCCAGCGTACCGCAAAAAAAACAAACAAAAAAAAAACAAACAAAAAAAACCCTGCATATGCTAAAATAGCCCTTCCAGGCAAATGAAGAGACTGAGAATGATAAAGTTGCTACAGGACACACAGTGATAGGGGTAGGAGTCAGACCAAAGGGGATGGGTGAATATGTACTTCATTCTAAGCAGAATTAAGGATTTAAGATGAGGTTTCATGAAAGCCTCAGCATATACATCAAATTAATTCTATCATTTAACTTGTTGATATTCCATTCATTGTTGTACATGCAGATCCAAAGGATGTGTCATATCCCTTTGATATCCTACATTAGAAGAAACTGACATGAGTAAAAATATCATTCTTAAGGAAACAGATTAATGCATTAATATTTTGTACCAAAACATCTGACCTAAACAAAAATCTCTGTTTAAAAATGTGAGAACGGAACAAGATCAACACATTTAGTAAAAGGAAATGGGATAACTTTTATAATCTTCTATGCACAAACAAACACACACATATAGAACTTTCAAAATGCCTTGCTTTGGTAGATGCTCAAAAAAGATTGACTGGGTGAATAAATATTTTCCTTTTGATTACACCAATATTCTCCATTCTGCTCTCATTTCTGGTTTGTTTTCATTTTGATTTTGTTGGGTTTTGTTTTTTTATGTGTTTTATATTTAGAAGTAGCATCATATGAAATTGATCACCCACGTACTTTTCTGCTCCTTCCCTGACGGTTTCTAACCCATCCTTTCAGTTAAGCATTTGATGAACCACACAAAACTCTTTCATTAAAGATTCCTAAGACTTCATTCTGAAAATAGAAGTGTCTGTTCATCCCAAGTGCAAACGGAAAAGCAAACAAACACACCCAATTCAATTTTTCGTTTAAGTCAAACCAGCATCACAAATTATTTTTCAGGGCCAAATTTTTACGGTTTTAAAAGTTCAGGGTACGTACAAGTTGAATTTGGGTCAATAAAGACAAAGTTTCATTTCCTCAGCAGACCTGTTTTTATGGGAAACTCATATAATCAGAATCTCTTCAGCAATCACACCTAACACAATTTCTGAATTCCATAGAACTGCCAGCCCTTGTTTCTATCAATTTTACTATCGTGGACATCACAGGCCATTTGACGTAGTGGAAAACAGAGTTCATACTTAGAATTTGGCAGGAGAGCTAGAGTTTGTCACTTACCCTTTCGTGCCATTCTATCTTAAACCTGTTGGAATGACTGTCATCGTCTACAGTGACTCAGTCCGTATTCTGGCCACTGAATACTCAACTCCAAGGAATGACTATAAAAGGGGCTTTCAGATCCATTGATGAAAGACATGAGACAAATACAGGGTATTATGATTATTAATCTTGATTATTGTTATTATTATGATGGCTGGCTATTATTATAGCTTTAGTGGAACCTGTGAGGAACAATGTTTGTGCTGATGATCTTGAAGTTTCTTAAGAACAGGATTCTTAGCTCCTTTGTCAGTACTAGTTGATCTATAGCTTTATTTAAACTGTTAAGGATTTAAGCCAATTGAATTATTGCAGCTTGGTGAAAATAGCTCTAGCCGAGTTAGAGGGTAAATTATATCAGCTTTTGGAACCAGGTGCAAGATAATGCTCCAAAAAGAAGTGAAAAGCTCTCTTTATTTGTGCCTCTCCTATCACTACGCTGAGACAGAACATTTTCATTCTATGGAAACCAACCACCTTATAAGAAGGATAATTTGGCAAAAATCTACTCTGTTGACAGTTTATAGGTTTTGATTCTAGGTTCTCTAAATGTATGTATATCCAATTCAATGAGAATTTTTGGATGGAAATATCCATTTTCCATGTTTCTATATTTCTAGGTTATTTATCAGCCAGTCTACAGAGTGACCAATAGTTTATGTACATGTTGTTTCCATCCTCAGTAATTCCCAGCCTAGTTGGAGAGAAGACAGATAAGTCAACAATGAAAATACCTTATCATAAGTACTGTGAGAGAAATACACACAACACACTAATGGAACTCAGAGGAGAAGCACCCAGACTGTGGGGCTGAGCATCTGGTGCAAGAAGATAGTGGGAAGGGAAAAGGAGAGAGAAAGGGGTTCCCAGGACAGGTGGACCAAGTAATGAAAGATGTGCAAGAGTTAGCTAGGGAAAGATAAATGTTATGGAAGATAAATTTTATGATGCATTTAAAGAAATTTGGTGTGTCTGGAGAATAATGAGACATTATTTGTTTTAGTTCCCTCTGTACCCCAAGAGCCCATTCATACCTGCTGCTATGGCAGAGCAACTTACTACTTGTGTCTGTTTAGCTACAGGAATTTCTGTCTACGCGGATTTCAACGTGCAGTCCAAGTTTTAGATATAGCTATTTGGGGGCCAGTTCAAAAAATTTTTAATTGCATTCTTTAAAAAATAAATGTTAAAAACTATAAAACTCCTAGAAGAAAACTTAGGTGTAAATCTTTGTGACCTTGGGTTAGATATAACACCTAAAGCACGAGCAACCAAAATATATGTATATAAATTGCACTACATCAATATTGAAAACTTTGGCGCATCAAAGGATGCTATCAAGAAAGTGAAACAACAACCCACAGGATGGAAGAAAATATTTGCAAATCTTATATCTTAGTGTCTAGTATCCAGAATACATAAAGAACTCATACAGCACAACAATAAAAAGACAACCCAATTAAGAAATAGGCAAAAGATTTGAATAGATATTTCTCCAAAGAAGAATGACCAATAAACACATGAAAAATGGTTAACATCATTATTCATTAAGGGATTCAAACTACAGTGAGATATTGCTTCACACCCACTAGGATGGCTATTTTAAAAAAGCAGAATAATCAGTGTTGGAAAGCATGTGGAGAAAGAGGAGCTCATATACATTCCTAGTGAGAATGTAAAACGCTGTAGCTGTTGTGGAAAATGGTATGGTGGTTGCTCAGAAGAATTGAAAATAGAATTACCATTTGATCCAGCAATACTGCTTTGGGGGATATACCCGAAAGAACTGAAAGCAGGGTCTCAAAGAGATATTTGTACAATCATGTTCATAGCAGTGTTATTTATAATAGTAAAAAGATAGGAGCATCCCAAGTGCCCACTGACAGATGAATGGATAAACAAAATATGGTGTATAAACACAATGGAATATTATTCAGCCAAAAAAAAGAAGGAAATTCTGACACATGCTACAACATGGATGAACCTTGAGGACATTATGCTGAGTGAAATGAGCCAGTCACAGAAGTGCAAATACGTATGAGTCCACTTATACAAGATACCAAGAGTAGTCGAATTCATAAAAATTGAAAGTAGAACGGTAGTTACCAGGGGCAAGGGAGAAGGAGGGAAAGGGGGAATTGCTGTTTCATGAATATAGGGTTTCAGTTCTGCAAGATGAAAAGAGTTCTGGAGATTAGCTACATGGCAGTGTGAATGTCCTTAACATTTCTGTACACTTAAGATGATAAATTTTGTTATGAGTATTTTGTCACAATTTTTTAAAAATTTTTTATTTTTGACTGTGTTGGATCTTCGTTGCAGTGCACGGGCTTCTCATTGCAGTGGCTTCTCCTGTTGTGGAGCACGGGCTCTAAGCACGCGGGCTTCAGTAGTTACAGCAGGTGGGCTCAGTAGTTGCAGCACGCAGGCTCTAAGGCATGAGGGCTTCAGTAGTTGTGGTTCGTGGGCTCTAGAGTGCAGGCTCAGTAGTTATAGCACAGGGGCTTAGTTGCTCCACAGCATGTGGAATCTTCCCGGACCAGGGATCGAACCCACGTCCGCTGCATTGGCAGGTGGATTGTTAACCACTACGCCACCAGGGAAGTCCCTGTCACATTTTTAAAAACTTTTTTAAAAAGGCCTTAGCTACACGCGCATGTGTCCATCCACACAAACACACACAAATGTATGTACATACACGTGTACACACACACGCACACTTTTCCCCCCTTGATTTCATTCATCATCAGTGTGAGGTTTAGGATGATTCCTAGTGAAACAAAAACAAATTAATCCCAGTTCAGGCCATATGAAAGGCCAGACTCGCCCTGCTTTAGAGGACAAAAGAACCAAGGTTAAAACACCTCAACTTTTACACAGGCTATTTTGTCTTAAACTCTGGACCTAAGGTATCAGCCAGAAGCAGCCTTTTCCCTTACACATAATGGATTGTCCTCAGCCTGTCTTTGGCTGTAATCAAAGTTCAACTCAATAGTAACAAATGGCTCGTGTTCTGAGGCTCCACTTGACAGGCTATAATTAGAAATAATTTACTTGACCTTTTATAAGCCACCATCCCCAACGAAATTGTGCCGAATCACATTTTTTAAATGCTCTTGCGTCTTTTGTAAGTACAGGCAAGATTACAGGATACTTTTATTTTAGAATAATTACATAGTGACCTCCAGAGTTATTTGCAAAGGTCATATTCTCTTCACATACCCTTGATTTCCTTTCAGTTTTGTCTTTTGTCCCACCAGACATAAATTTAGCAAAGGGAGAAGAAAGAGAGTATTTTTTCTGTGGATGGAAACTGAAGAAGATAGTTCAAAGTCCCCATAGGCACTCAGAGGGCTGTGGGCTATGAGAGACTATTTCCTACCATTTAGCTCCTGCATTATCACTACTCCTTTTTCTTCATTATTCTCCACTTATCACATGCAGCATCACTGCAGAGCCCAAATAGAGAGTTGTAATTACCCAGCTGCCACCTGATAGCACCCTTCTATCATCTTTATCTCACTAGGCCTTGCTGTTTCATCATTGGATAAAACTTGCCCATGGCAACGCCTGTGATAGTGCATCTCAGAGATACATTTAAAGTTTACTCATTTATTGCGGAAAAATGCTGAACCCAGGCAATTATTAAATACACTTGCCAGTTTATTTGTTCAGTAAGGTTACTTTCACTACCTTTTGTATCAGCCATTTTTCCTTTTTCTTCTTGGAAACACCGAGGTCACAAGTGGCTACTGAAATAAGATTGTAATGAAATTGTCCCGCATCAAGAATACTGAGACTGCCTATGGGTGCGGGTGTGGACATACACACCCGTGCAAACACCCTGATACCACCACACTGGCCATGGAATTCAAGCATCCCTCTCATCAGGTACACCTAAACAGGGCAGCATCCTGCTTTGAAGGGGCTCTTTGACCCTGAGAAAGCTTCTGCAGACCAAGACCTTAGGAAGCATCACTTTTTTTTTTTTTTTTTTTTTTTTTTTTTGTGGTATGCGGGCCTCTCACCGCCGTGGCCTTTCCCGTTGCAGAGCACAGGCTCCGGACGCGCAGGCTCAGCGGCCATGGCTCACGGGCCCAGCCGCTCCGCGGCATGTGGGATCTTCCCAGACCGGGGCACGAACCCGCGTCCCCTGCATCGGCAGGCGGACTCCCAACCACTGCGCCACCAGGGAAACCCAGGAAGCATCACTTTTTGAAAAAGGTTGGCTTGCTGATGATTTTAAAAATCAGAGCACAGAATAGTTGATATCTAAAAAAGTATAAGAACGTTATCATGGGCACCTCTTTGAGCTTTCCCTTTACTTGCCATCAGGGAATATAGCCCATGGGCAGAATTTCCCTTATTATTTCAAGAATTAATGGGGTGTGTGTCTCTGTGTACGTGTGTGTGTGTTTGTGCCACACGTGCACGCTTATTCTGGCTAGTGCAATTAGAGGGATGTACTTCTAGGCACATTTCTATTTTATATGTGATAATTTACTTAACTGATGGCCACTGTCCTCATTAAAGTCTGTTGGGAATTCAAAAGGATATTTGTAACAGCATTATTGAAGTATAATTGATATACAAAAAACACTGTACATGCTTAATATGTATAATTTGATGCGTTTGAACATAGGCATACATCCCTGTACTACAATCAGGGTGATAAACATATCTATCTCCTCCAAAAGTTTCCTTGTGTCCTCCTTTTTTGTTGCTTGTGGTAAGAACGAGTAACATGAGATCTACCCTCTCAACAAATGTTTAAGTGCATAATCTGTGTCATTAACTATGGGTACTATGTGGTACAACAGGTCTCTAGAACTTATTCATCTTGCATTACTGAGACTTCATACCCATTGAACAAAAAAGGGTTTGTTTGTTTTTTTTACTCTGGCAGAAAGACCTATTAGGAAGAAAATAAATTCTCGGGCTAATTTTTTAACACTTTTATATATGCTGAGAGTGGTAGTGGTGAAACTAGTTAATATTAAATGACCTTAATTTAATCAGTGAAAAAAATGAAATGAGCAAAAATTATTCACATTCATTTCAACAATGGCAATTGCATTTAAGTAGACTTTTTAAAAACCCAAAGAAAGTTCACTTTAATAAATAACAACTTGAAAAAATTCTCCTTTATCTTATCAGACAATTTTGCAAGCAATCCTACCCACTTTGGCAAAAGCAGATTTGTGTGTGTGGCTGGACATCAGTGTGGGGAAAATATGTCACACACGATACTAATAAAAGGTGTACATTTCCCAAGTGTCGGATTTAAAATGTGGTGTTACAGATGTGGTTTTTGAAATTATATCCCTCATGGATATTTAATCTGGCTTGATTAATTTACTTTATGGGATGATCTATTTAAAACAACAAATAATAATTCCTCATAGTAACCATTCCCTGTCAGCTCACTGTGAATACAGTCACAGTCACACACACACACACACACACACACACACACACACGGATAGCAATGTATCTTTACACGATTTACCACTTTGGTTAAAAGTTCTTCTGCCCCAGTGTTCGGTTTCTCTTTGACATGGAGATAAATTAGAATTGTGCCTGCACTTCTGTAAAACTCTTCTTTCACAGAGTAGTTCTGAAGAACAGGGGCACGAGAGAAGTAGTGTGGTTGTACCATGAGAAATAAAACTACTACAGATACATGGAAGTTTTACTATTGGGTCTGGAGGCTCATATAGAATATGAAGAAATTTCACTGCATCTCATTTTTCTGGAATTTTAAACTTTTTTGTTGTTTCTGTTTGAGTAACTTTATGCTAGTTTTGGATTGCCTTATATATATTTCAAGGGAAAAAGAATTCTTGGCATTATATGTTCTCAGTTCAGATATAGCTTAATAGATGAGAAGACAGTTATTTACTTGCTATGACTTAAAGTGTATTCCCTGTAAAAAGCACACATATCCAATTAAAGCCTTCCATAGGGCATCCAAAACATAACTCCAAGTTGGGAATTCTAGTTTTATCTTCTACCAAATGGAATTAGAAACTGACACAAGGTCCATAAGGATAGTCCTACCCCTCATATCCGTGGCTCTCCACTGGCTAGAACAGAAGATCTGCTTGGCCCCTTGGCCAATCTTCTGTGTGAGCCACTGGAAGTTTTCAACTCCTGTGGCTTGACGCCTAGGCCAAGGAGAGCGTGGGGAAGCAGTACAGTAGTGGCTAAGCCTGGTGCAAGTCATACAACCTCACTTACTGATGTGGGACCTTGAGGAAGTTGCTTAACCTCTTTAAGCCTCAGTTTTCTCATCTATACAATAGGCAGAATAATACAACCTACCTGACAGGAAAGGTAGTAGAGTACGGATCTTCCTTGACTTACAGTGGTACTACATCCCAATAAATCCATGTATGTCAAAAATACTGTAAGTTGGGCTTCCCTGGTGGTGCAGTGGTTAAGAATCTGCCTGCCAATGTACAAGACGTGCATTCGAGCCCTGGTCCGGGAAGATCCCACATGCCATGGAGCAACTATGCCCGTGCACCACAACTACTGAGCCTGCGCTCTAGAGCCCATGAGCCACAACTACTGAGCCTGTGTGCCACAACTACTGAAGCCCGCATGCCTAGAACCTGTACTCCGCAGCAAGAGAAGCCACCGTAATGAGAAGCCTGCGCACCGCAACGAAGAGTAGCCTCCACTCGCCACTACCAGAGAAAAGCCCGCGTGCAGCAACAAAGACCCAATCAGCCAAAAATACATTAATTAACTAAAAAACAAATCAACAACGACAACAACAAAAGAAAATACTGTAAGTCGAAGATGGATTTAATACACCTAACCTATCTAACACCACAGCTTCTCGTAGCCTTCAGCATATCCTGACAGCCCATTTGTCTGTTAAGCAGAGTTTTTTTGCATATTGTATATCGATAAGGATAAGGGACACTGGCTTTTATACACTGTGAAGGCAGACCACCACTGGATGTTGGGATTAGGGACCTGGGTTTCACTTTGGGTTTAAGATTCAACCAGAAAAGGTTAGATTAAAGTTGAAAGTTTATATATATATATAACTTGCTCCAAAAAAAGCTGTTTTCAGTGAGTACACAGAATCCTATCTAGAAACACAAGCTCTTTTTTTTTTTTTTCTCCTTTACAAGCTACTATGGCTATCAGGGGCAGGGCAATATCAGGCATGTCTCAGGATCAACTTTGTTATGGCCGCTGCCCAAAGGTAAGGTAGAGAAATTTCCCAGGTACCCAGGACTTCCTCCAGAGTCAGGATAAAATTCAGGTGAAGTAACATTGGTATACAGACCTGCAAGATAGTGATGAACTCACTACTCTGTTTAAGCTATGGGTCACAGACAAAATGCCTTTTAGACCTAATATGTTTCTAGAGCAACTCTAAAGGCCTGTCTTTTTCCCTTGCTCAATGTCTTTGGAGAATCTTTGGCGGGATCTTCATCGGAGGTCGGCCTGGGTTTCAGAGGATCATGGATCATGGATTTCGATCACGGATCTTCTGAAATTTTCTGCAAGGTTTTGAATTTATGCTCTTTTTTCTGGGAGAGAGTGCAGAGTTTGCAGCAGATTTTCAAAGGGGTTTGTGTCCGAAGAAAAAGCGAAGAACCACTCCTTTGCAACAAATTCTCCAAGAAAGGGAAGTACAGAAGATCTGGTAGGAGAAAGATAGAACCGTGTAAATAAAAGGGAGGAAAGAATGGGACAGAGGTTTTCAGAGAGGACAAGTACCTGCAATTCTATTCCTCCTTTTGTGCTACCTTCACATACACCTTGACTGGTCTTTGCCAAGCCCTTTGGCTGCAGTTCGAGAGGGACCAAACCTCGGGTGTTCACCCCGCTCAGGAGCAGTGTAAAAAGGTTTCACATAAGCCCTCACCCACTTCAGAAATAAGAGCCAGGTCATTAGTTTGAACTGACTTGGAGTTTTCTTTCTGTTTCAAAGAGCTATGATTTGTGTCACGTTCACCCTGACACAAAACAGCATGTCGTGTCATGTACATTTTAGCTCAAACTTTATTGAGCCCTTATGTGTCATCTCTCCTGACTACCTTTTACCACTTGGAATAAAAGCATGGGTGTTATTACGGCAGCTCCTAAAAGCAAGTCTATTGATCTATTAAAATGATCCTACTGGACTTCTGCTGGGACGTCCCCTGGCAGATAGACCTCAGGCTTCATATTGAGAGGTGTTTCTCCCTAGTGGAGAATTTTTCCCTGTTCCCTTACTGAAAAGAAATAAGGTTAATAAACAACTACAATAACCTCATGTTGCCTACTTTTGAATTTCCAAATCCTGTGCAGTGAGAACGGCAGATCTGCTAGGTGTCCAATAAACCTAGAGGAAAGCCTTAGAATCATCGGGTTCTTGTTGCCTGACCCTTTTAGTCGCCTGAGTGTCCCTTTCTGTAAAAACATTAATTGTATAACGTCACGGTCTTTCACAGTCTTACCTCCCTGCCCTGTCTTGTCCTGAAATCACCTCCCCAACTGGTGGGTTCTTCCATCTCTCTCCCATCTATCCAGATTTCAGCCATCCTCAAGCCCCGTTCAAAACCTAACTCCCTTATCAGGCTTTGCCTGAAAGCTTGACTCATCTTCTTATTTACATCAGGTATGTCTTTGTTATATATAGCTGTACATCAGTGTTGTTTCACAAACGTTCCTTTTATGTTTTCAGCCGGATTGAAACCTCCCTGTGGGACCATGTCTTGAATATTTCATAGCACGGTACTGGGCATATAGTAGATGCTCACTAAATAATAATGATAAGATGAACAGCTGCTTCTCTTTTTTTTCTTCCAGGTTTATTGAGATATAATTGACATACAGCACTGTATAAGTTTAAGGTGTACAGCATAATGATCTGACTTACATACATCATGAAACAATGACCAAGCTAAGTTTAGTGAACATCCATCATCTCATACAGATACCAAATAAAAGAAAAAAAAATGTTTTGTGTGTGATGAGAACTCTGAGGATTTCCTCTCTTAACAACTTTCATGTATAACCTACAGCAGTGTTCATTATATTAATCATGTTGTACATCACATCCCTAGTACTTATGTATCTTATAACTGGAACTTTGTACCTTTTGACTGCCTTCAGCCAGTTCCCCCATTTCCCACCCCCTGCCTCTGGTTACCACAAATCTGATCTGTTTTTCTATTAGCTTGTTTACTTGTTTGTTTGCTTTTGAAGTATAAACTGACCTACAACACTTTCTTAGTCCCCGGTGCACAACATAGTAGTTCAATATTTCTATACGTTACAAAATGATCATCGCGTTGCTCATTTTCTTGATGTGTACTTTGGATAAAATTGGTAAAGCAGGTTCCAGCCTGTGGTATGGAATTTCCCTTTATATTCGATTTTCTGCCATGATTTTTTTTAAGGGGGACGGGGTGGGGTGGGGGGGAGAAAAACAAACCAAGGCTATATTATGGCTCAAAAATTTAGATAATAAATATGTATTGTGAACTAAAGGGTAAACTTATACTAATTAGCAGGTCTCAGCCACAATATTGTGATTGATTAAACTGGACTCTCCAAATAAAATGAATTGCTTCAATACACTACTCTTTATTTTTTTAAGATACTTTTTTTTTTTTTTAATTTTATTTATTTATTTATTTTTGGCTGTGTTGGGTCTTCGTTGCTGCACGTGGGCTTTCTCTAGTTGTGGCGAGCGGGGGCTACTCTTTGTTGCGGTGCACGGGCTTCTCATTGTAGTGGCTTCTCTCATTGTGGAGCACGGGCTCTAGGCACGCGGGCTTCAGTAGTTGCGGCACACGGGCTCTGTAGTTGTGGCTCACGGGCTCTAGAGCACAGGCTCAGTAGTTGTGGCACACGACCTTAGTTGCTCTGCGGCATGTGGGATCTTCCCGGACCAGGGCACGAACCCGTGTCCCCTGCATCGGGAGGCGGACTCTCAACCACTGCGCCACCAGGGAAGCCCTAGCCATCTATTTTAATTACACGAATATTTAAACGTCATCTTTTCTGCTTTGATCTCAGGAGAATAAAAGCATGTACTGCATTTCCCTTTGGCTTGGTGGAACAGCTAATTGTTGAGGATTCTTAGTGGAAAACAGTGGGGACAAGATTGTGTGTGAGTCCTGAACTTAGACTGGCACTGGTGTGTCGGATGGACACAGTGAGACAAATGGGGAAGCTCCTCTGGCTTGCCCTGTATGACGTCATCGTCATCATCATTATCATGAACATCATAACAGCGAGGGTAATCACGCATCTGGGTTTGACCAGGACAATCCCAGTTTAAATCTATTATGCTGCCATAGTTATTAATAGCATACCTTTTCACTTGAAACTGTTCCAATCTGATGATAAATGATAGAGTTATTCATATCACAGATAACATTTACTGAGCACTTATCATATACCAGGAAACTATCTAGTATGTTATTTGTTTTGGCTTCATGACAATCTTACGAAATAGGTACTGGTTTTAGCCTTATTTTACAGATGATGAAATTGAGGCAGAGAGTTTAAGAAACTTGCAATTGTTAAGCTGGGATTTGAAAACAGGTAGCCTGACTCCAAAGCACAAGGTCTTAATCACTACACTACTTTTTGCACAGAGAATATGGGTATCTACACCCCATTATCTCCAAATATTAGGTCCATCATAAGATATTTCCATCCAGTGGGAATGCTTAGATTCCCAGATAGTTTTTTATCCTGGGCCAAAAGCAGAAAAATAGGGGTCTAGTTAATTGCAGCCATTTTAATCATTACTTTGTTGTCCATCTAGCAAATAAATGAGCTTCTTTTCTTATTAAGAGCCTGGCTGTAGAGTGCTTAATTCAGTTAAGTCACAAGAGCAGGATTAAAAAGGACTGAAAAGGCTGCAGATTACTCAAGTTAGCCCACAGAAGTCATTCTGCCACGCTACCATCTGTTAAACCAACTTTGTATTGGTCACAGAGATAAATTGCTTCACACATGCATCTTGCCTTTAATCGCCACCCCACCCATGAGGTGTATTATTATCCAAATGCTACAGCTGAAAATACATACTGGATTGCTTAACTGACTTGTCCATAATTGCTTAGCTAATACTTCTCAATGCTGGTATTTTCAACTAGGGGTCTGACTTTAAAGTCCACACTGTTTGTTTACATTCATTTATTTATTAATCCTCCCCAGCATTATTGAAGAATAATTGACAAATGTAACTGTATGTATTTGAAGTACACAACATGATGATTTGATGTACATATGCATTGTGGAATGATTATGAAGATCAAGATAATTAGCACATCCATCACTGTACATAGTTAACTTAAGAATGCTTAAGATCTACTGTCAGTAATTTTCAAACATACAGTACTGAATTATTAACTACAGTTGCCCTGCTGTACATTAGTGCCTCAAAACTTACTCTTTTTATAACTGAAAGTTTGTGCCCTTTGACCTGCATCTCCCCATTCCTCCTCCCCCCAGCCTCTGGCAACTACCACTCTATTCTCCATTGCTATGCAATCATCTTTTTTAAAAAATTCCACATATAAGGGATACCATACAGTATTTGTCTTTGTCTGGTTTATTTTACTCAGCATAATGCCCTCCAGGTTCCTCCATGTCTTTGCAAATGGCAAGATTTCCTTCTTTTTTATGACTGAATAATATCCCATTTTGTGTGTGTGTGTGTGTGTGTGTGTGTGTGATTTCTTTATCCATTCATCCATGGAAATGATTTTTTGACTTGCTATCTCTTACCAAATAATCATTGATTAATTGATATGTGTGTAGTAAATATACACAAACAATTTTCCTGATGGTCAACACAAAATTAGGCACCACTGCCTTTATTAATTTATTCAGCAAATATTATTTAAGTACTTTGTAAATGCCAAATGCCAAATCCCATGCTTGGTGGTTGGGAAGTGGTGTTGAACAAGATCGTCCTTCCTCAAGTGTATATGCTTTAGAAATGGGAGCAACAAACACACAAAATGATATACCATAATGTGGTTAATGCTGTAAATGATGATGAGATGAGAACCTAGTGATGGAGAGAATTACTGCTCCCTGGGACAGCATGGGAAGAGGTGATATAGAGTGATGGTGAAAAAAGAGGCAAGAAAAAAACCAAAAAACAAAAAAGTGATGGTGGGAGATGAGCCAAAATATAGGTCAAACTAGATTGTGACAGAAGTTATACACCACATAAAATTTTTTGATTATATTCATGGGAAGACACACAAGGTAATTAAGCAGGGAAATGACCTGGATACATCTGAAACTGGGGGAAATGGTTGGGTGCAGTGATGGAGCTGATCTGAAAGAAAAACGTATGGAGGTGGACACCAATTAGAAGGTTATTAGGGAGCAGAAGTAAGAAGAACTTCAATTCTGCAGCCTGTGGAACAAAAGCCACATTAACGGAAAGATAGACAAAATGAAAAGGCAGAGGACTATTTACCAGATGAAGGAACAAGATAAAACCCCAGAAAAACAACAAAATGAAGTGGAGATAGGCAACCTTCTAGAAAAAGAATTCAGAACAATGACTGTGAAGATGATCCAGGACCTCAGAAAAAGAATGGAGGCAAAGATTGAGAAGATGCAAGAAATGTTTAACAAACACCCAGAAGAATTAAAGAACAAACACCCAGAAGAATTTAAGAACAAATAAACAGAGAAGAACAATACAATAACTGAAATGAAAAATACACTAGAAGGAATCAATAGCAGAATAACTGAGGCAGAAGAACGGATAAGTGACCTGGAAGACAATGGTGGAATTCACTGCCACAGAACAGAATAAAGAAAAAAGAATGAAAAGAAATGAAGACAACCTAAGAGACCTCTGGGACAACATTAAATGCACCAACATTCGCATTATAGGGGTCCCAGAAGGAAAAGAGAGAGAGAAAGGAGCCAAGAAATATTTGAAGAGATTACAGTCAAAAACTTTGCTAACATGGGAAAGGAAATAGCCACCCAAGTCCAGGAAGCGCAGACAGTACCAGGCAGGATAAACCCAAGGAGAAACATACTGAGACGCATAGTAATCACACTGACAAAAATTAAAGACAAAGAAAAATTATTGAAAGCAACAAGGGAAAAACAACAAATAACATACAAGGGAACTCCCATAAGGTTAACAGCTGATTTCTCAGCAGAAATTCTACAAGCCAGAAGGCAGTGGTGTGATATACTTAAAGTGATGAAAGGGAAAAACGTACAACCAGGATTATTCTACCCAGCAAGGATCTCATTCAGATTTGATGGAGAAATCAAAAGGTTTACAGACAAACAAAAGCTGAGAGAATTCAGCACCACCAAACCAGCTCTACAACAAATGCTGAAGGAACTTCTCTAAGTGGGAAACACAAGAGAAGAAAAGGACCTACAAAAACAAACCCAAAACAATTAAGAAAATGGTAATAGGAACATACATATCAATAATTACCTTACATGTGAATGGATTAAATGCTTCAACCAAAAGACACAGGCTCACTGAATGGATACAAAATCAAGACCCATACATATGCTGTCTACAAGTGACCCACTTCAGACCTAGGGACACATACAGACTGAAAGTGGGGGGATGGAAAAAGATATTCCATGCAAATGGAAATCAAAAGAAAGCTGGACTAGCAATACCACTACATAATGATTAAGGGATCAATTCAAGAAGAAGATATAACAATTATAAATATATATGCACCCAACATAGGAGCACCTCAATACATAAGACAAATGCTAACAGCTGTAGAAGAGGAAATCAACAGCAACACAATAATAGTGGGGGACTTTAACGCCTCACTTAACACCAATGGACAGATCATCCAGACAGAAAATTAATAAGGAAACTCAAGCTTTTTTTTTTTTTTTTTTTTTTTTTTTTTT
>NC_041226.1:66281553-66316088 GCF_002837175.3 Physeter macrocephalus
ACTCCCTAACACCATACACAAAAATAAACTCAAAATGGATTAAAGACCTAAATATAAGACACTATAAAACTCTTAGAGGAAAACATAGGCAGAACACTCTGTGACACATCACAGCAAGATCCTTTTTGACCCACCTCCTAGAGAAATGGAAATAAAGACAAAAGTAAACAAATGGGACCTAATGAAACTTAAAAGCTTTTGCACAGAAAAGGAAACCATAAGCAAGACGAAAAGACAACCCTCAGAGTGGGAGAAAATATTTGCAAATGAAGCAACTGAGAAAGGATTAATCTCCAATATTTACAAGGAGCTCATGCAGCTCAATATCAAAAAAACAAACAACCGAATCCAAAAATGAGTCTGTCATACAGAGTGAAGTAAGTCAGAAAGAGAAAAACAAATACCGTATGCTAACATATATATATATGGAATCTATAAAACAAACAAAAAATATGCTCATGAAGAACCTAGGGGCAAGACGGGAATAAAGACGCAGACCTACTAGAGAATGGACTTGAGGATACGGGTAGGGGGAAGGGTAAGCTGGGACAAAGTGGGAGAGTGGCATGGACATATATATACCACCAAATGTAAAACAGATAGCTAGTGGTAAGCATCTACATAGCACAGGGAGATCAGCTTGGTGCTTTGTGACCACCCTGAGGGGTGGGATAAGGAGGGTGGGAGGGAGGGAGATGCAAGAGGGAGGGGATATGGGGATATATGTATATGTATAACTGATTCACTTTGTTATACAGCAGAAACTAACACACCATTGTAAAGCAATTATACTCCAATAAAGATGTTAAAAAAAAAGAAGAAAATATGTTTTGCTTTAGTCCGAGTTGGAAATATGAATCAGGTGCTAGTAAGAGGGGCAATTGCTGGAGAAATGGGTTAGAAATCATTTCCAAAGAGGAGGTATTCAGAAGTGTAGAAGTGGACGAAAACTTCCACCCTGCCTATACTTAGTGAACATTCCAACATGGCAGACTAATTGGCCAAAGGTGGCCCTTGTTGGGGTAGTTTGCATCAGCCTGTCCTATTATACCTGATTCCTCTGGAGACTAACTTCCAATGGAGACGAGTAGGTTTGTTTTGCAGCTGCACTTCATGGTTGGCAGTCCTTACAAGCTGTGTGTACAGTCTGAGCAGCTCAGGCAGCTGGTCTAGTTTCAGTTCTGAGCCCCTGCAAAATAAGACTCTAGACTTCAACAAAGTCAGAGAGAGGCAAGGGCAGATCCAGGAGTTTGTGTCCTATCCAAGACAGAACTAAAGCTCTGAGCTGAACTTCTAAGAATTAGCCAACTTACTAGAAAGTGCATCTAAGGTTGTGAAGGCAATTTAAAAGCTGTCCTTCCTGACAGCATCGCTGAATCAAGGGGCTTACCAGCAGGATCTGGAGCATTGGGGAATTTTCCTTTGGGTCTTGACAAGACTAAAAATTATGTGGTCACTTCAAGTTCCTTGAAAGCTGTTCTATATGCTTATTGGATCCTGAAACTCCAAGCATGGTCTGCAGGCCATGCTTCCAAAGATGCTCTTTCCAACTACAAAGTGTGGGTGGCGGTTGATTCATGTTAGCTCCCGATCAGAGGTGGCTTTTCAGAGAGGTTAAGAGACTAGACTCAATCTAACTCTCTAAATCCTGGCTCCACTTTTACTATTTCTGGGCCTTGAGCAAATAGTTTAACTGCTCTGTGCTCACATTTTCCCATGTATGAAATAGAGGCAATAACTGCCCTTAACTCATGGGATTAAAACAGATAATCTATGTAAAGTGCTTAGAATAATAACTAACACATTTAAGCACTGGATAAATATTAGCTATTATTATTTTTTATACCAAGTTTGGATTAATACACAGAGTGAAATTGCCAGGCTTGCCTGCCATTTTTTCATAGCCTTCTTTCTGAGGATTGCAAGATTTCCATGACTCTGGAAACTTGGACACTGCGCTCCCATTTTCAGTAGAGGTGTGTCTATAGGACAAGTAGGATTTTGGTTGTGTGATGACTTTGACATGATAGGTCAGTGTATTCATGTTTCCAAAGTACTTTAGTTTGGCAATTCCTCTATCACTGAAAGAAGATTAACACTTGACATGATAAGAAAGTTAGATCAACAGAAACCTTTGATTCAGGAGATAGGATAAGATAGAAAGTCACAGACTTCTATGGGCTGGACATATAACAAGGCTGACTTCTAGCAAAATGTCTGCTGATGACTCAGTTTATCTATAAAAGAAGAATAAAGCAGAGGCTAATCATGAAAGAAATGGATTAATAGTATTAAAGATTAGATAAGAGGGAAAGGCATTAAAGGGATAGATTGTCATGGTTAATAAGAATAAGGAAGAGAATACCCCAGACTGAATAATCTCATCCGATCATTCAGTTGATGTGATGCTGATGGGAAAGATTGAAAAGCAAAGAAAAAGAAGTCAAAGGACAGACAAATCTCCCTCCGTCTGGCTTTCAATCTTCCCTTGGCAAAATGCGGGGATTGAACTAAATGACCTCTATGGCTTCTTCCAGTGTTGCCATCGAATAATTGTTCAATTCCACCGTGGAGAAAAAAGAGAAAAGTCCAGGGTTGGAGTTATTATATATGTTACACGCGCACACACACACACACACACACACGTATGCACATAGAATATTCATGCATGAACATCATAGCCACTTATTATTTTCCCAATTATTAAATTTTAATTTCATATCCTTTGTGTGTCTGTTCCTCCTCAGCAGTTATGATTTTAATCAGTTAGGAGCCATAGACTAAGACCTTCCCCACATTTGCGGTTTTTGTCATTCCCTCTTTGTTTCACTCTAGCAATTAGAAGGGAAATCGTGCAAATGAACTGAGACCCTGGGTTGTCTTTAAAGGCAGTGAGGAAGCAGGAAACATGGGCCACCCTGCAGGCAGGTTGGGGGAATAGCACCTTCTGGGAAGGCTGGAGGGTGTTAGTTAGCAAGAAGAGAAGAAAGCAAACTCTGTTTGAGGATCTAAGAGTAAAATAAAGAAAATAGGACATGGACCACTAGTCTGATCAGAGTCTGAACAAGGCTCTGGAGCCAAGGCCTGTGTGTAATGCAACAAGTCAACTGTAAGCTTTATAAATATCCTAAGAAAAATTGCCTTTGACAATTGTGAGGAGCAGCCACTAATTAGAGACTGATGTTCTCTGGATGTGTTTTGATTTGTTTTCTTTCATCTCAGACACATTCAGAAATTTTAGCTTTTTCTCATGCATACATTGACCAGTCAACCACTGGATACTGGAAATTGCCCATTTCTCATGCTCTATTATTTTGAATTCGTTTTTGCTTAAAGATTTCCATTTTCTTAAAAAAAAAAGCAAAACCAAAACCAAAAAAAAAAAAAAATCACTTAGATGTAAGACAAAGTATTTATAAACTGTAAAGCCCTCAGAAACTAAAAAGTGAGTGTATTTGCTTCCTATTGTACCTGTTAACAAATTGCCACAAATTTAGGGTTAAAACAACACAGATTTATTTTCTTATGTTTCTGTAGGTCGTAAGTCTGACTCGAGTCTCACTGGGCTAAAATCAGAGTGTTAGCAGGCCTGCGTTCCTTTCGGGAGCCGCCTCTTCCAGCTTCTAGAGGCTGCACTTGCTTTTCCCCTCCCCCCATCATCAGAGCCAGAAACACTGCATCTCTTTGACTCTTCTTTCATCATCACATCCCTCTTTAACCACAGCCAGGAAAACTTCTCCAATTTTAAAGACTCGTGATAAGATAAGATTGGGTCCACTGGATTATCTCCCCACCTCAAAGTCTTTAACTAGATGTAAAGGAATCTCAGAATAGCCCTGGACGGTAGAACAATTGATCATCCCACATAGAACACCTAGGGAACGGGGGACTTGTGTCATTCCCAAATAGCCTCATTGTATAATCCATATTTTTCTGTTAAAATGTATTAATAAAAAACTTATGGTATAAGCAATCCTTTTATTTTCAAAATGAAAAGAAATGCATCTTTCTGTTTGTAAAAATAACATTTACCTGCATAGAAAATGTACAACCCCAAATTATCCCCTATTAATATTTTTTTTTTTTTTTTTTTTTTTTTTTTTTTGTGGTATACGGGCCTCCCTCTGCCGTGGCCTCTCCCGTTGCGGAGCACGGGCTCCGGACGCGCAGGCCCAGCGGCCATGGCTCACGGGCCCGGCCGCTCCGCGGCATGTGGGATCCTCCCAGACCGGGGCGCGAACCCTGTTCCCCTGCATCGGCAGGCGGACGCGCAACCACTGCGCCACCAGGGAAGCCCCACCCTATTGATATTTTTAATGAATGTTCTTTATATTTCTCTACGCATACAACTCAATTTTACGTACATGGCACTATGCAGGTTTTGCTTTCGTTGTCATCATCAAACAGTACATCTGGGAATTCTTTCTATGCCAGTGAATATAGATACACATAATCTTTTAAATGGGTATGTAATATTCTATAATTAACCAATCTTTTTTGGACAGATTTTAAGTTGTTTCAATTTTTCTAGTGATAATACTATGATACAAGTTTGCACATTTGACCTGTTATAGTCTTAGGATGTTTCTTTAATGGAATTCTTTAATAATTCAAAGATTATACACATTTAAATATCAAACACATAACATATGTAGGAATAGTGTACCAATCTAATTGTACAGCTTTGATGAATTTTCATGAATAGAGTACACATAAGTCAATAAATAAAACATTATTCCCACCTAGAAGCCATCCTCTGCCCTATCCCAGTTAGCCCCCATCCCTCCCTAAAGTAATTACTACCCTGCCTTCCAATTTCAGACTGTTATGTCTGTTTTTGAACTTTTTAAATGGAATCAGGCACTATGTACTTTTTCATGCCTGGCCTTTCCCCTAACATTTTTGAGATTCATCTGTACTTTTGAGTGGCAGTTGTTTGCTAATTTCCATTATTATTCCACTGTAGGAAATACTAAAATGTACTTATGTATTCTACTGGAAATTTAGATTATATCTAGGTTGGAGTTAAGAACATACTTGTAGATGTCTTTTGGTGCATACTTACACACGTTTTATGGGTATATACCTAGAAGAGGAATTGCTGAGTCCTAAGTTATGTTTATGAGCAGCTTTGGTAGATACTGCAAAAGAGTTTCCATTTGTACCAATTTTCTCCCTTACCCAAAGTGTACGGAGTGTTAGTATTTTAAAGTCTGATAAATATTTCCAGGCTGACCTTCAGAAAAGTTATGCTGATTTATACTCCCACCAAAATTATATAAATTCAAGTCCTACCACACTCTCACCAATACAAGGATTCTCAATCTCGTTAATTTTATCAATCTCGTAAGCAACTATCCTATTTTCATGTGCAATAGGACGATATAACATGCTATACTTTGTTCAAATGGTGAAAACCCCTTCTCTCTCTCTCTCTCTCTGCTACATGTGCTTTGCCTTTTATCTATTGGATGTCCAATATTTTTTTTACTTTGTCTCCAGTTCTTCAGACTTACTAATGGTGCATTTTTTTTGTCTCCACAAAAGCTTTCTGTTTAAATGTAGTTAAATCCTTGATTCTTTCTTTATGGTTTTATGCTTTTGTGTCATATTTAGGAAGGCTTTCCTCACCCAATATTATAAAAAATAACTGTTAGTTATTTTATGGGGTTTTTAATACGTACAGAATTTATTTTGGTATAAAGAGTAAGATAAGGTCCAGTTTAATTTCTTTTCCAAATAGTTAGGCAGTTGCCACCTTTACATTGTTTCTACTTCCTATTTTTTTTTTTTTGGTGGTATGCGGGCCTCTCACTTTTGTGGCCTCTCCCGTTGCGGAGCACAGGCTCCGGACGTGCAGGCTCAGCGGCCATGGCTCGCGGGCCCAGCCCCTCCGCGGCACGTGGGATCTTCCCGGACCGGGGCGCGAACCCATGTCCCCTGTATCGGCAGGCGGATTCTCAACCACTGCGCCACCAGGGAAGCCCCCTATTTTGTTCTTTTATTGCGTTGGCTTGAACTTCCAGAACAATGTTAAGTAATAGTGGGAATAGCAGACATCCTTGTCTAATGTTTCACCATTAAGCATAATGATGCTATAAGTTTAAAATATATGCTTTTATCATATCAAAACATGTCTTTCTCTTTCTGTTTTGGCAATATTTTCTAAGCATTTGGAATGGAAGACATATTTTGTCAAATGTCTTTTCAGCAACTATGCAGATCACATATTTTCCTTTAACCTTGTAGTTGGGAATTATATCAATCTTTTTAAAAAATATTGAACATTTCTTAAATTTCTTGAATAATACTATTTGATACGGTGTATTATTCTTTTGATATACTGCGGGATTCTGTTTATTGGTGCTTCATTTTGCATTTTTGCACCAATAAGTGGGATTAATCTGTACTTTTCCTTTTCTAAACTAATTTTTATCACTATTGGCTTCACAAAGATAATTTAGAAACTGTGTTTCTTCATATTCTGAAAAGCTTAAGTGACAAAGACTCCAGGCAAGTTTGAAATTATTCAACTCTGAAACAAACTAGACCTAGCATATTTCGGTATGTGGGAAGGGAGAGGTAACTCTTTGACAATATCTTCTATTTCTTTCATGTTTATTGATATGTTAATTAAGGTTTTGGCCTCATTTTTGTTCATTTGTATTTTCCTAGAAATCAATACATTGAATATAAATTTTAAAAATTAGCATGGAGTTTTTAAAAGTATTTTTTCATAATTCTGTTAATTCTCTCAGCATATGGAAATGATTCACTCACCTTTATTCTTAATTTTAATTATTTGTACATTTTCTTTTTATCCTTTATCAGGCTAGCTAGAGATTTATTTATTTATTTCCCAGCTTTATAGAGATATTATTGACATACAACATACACATGTGAAGGTGTACAATGTGATGATTGATACATGTACATATTGCAAAATGATTACCACAGTAAGGTTAGTTAACACAGATAGTGATTTATTAACTTTCTCTTTTTCTTAGAGGAGTAACTATTTGACTTTTTGCCTAAAAGGTACAGCATGATGAAATCCAGTCTAATTTACACTGATGATTGGAAAGATTCTTAGCAAGGGGTGAGGTTAAGGGACTAACCAGTCCAGGAAGATACTGGCTGGGCACAAATGGCCCCAGTGGGAAAACAGACATTCTAGGCTTAGGTATTTTCTCCAGCTAAGAATGTCTGGTTTAAACTAACACAACACTGTAAATCAACTACACTTCAATTTAAATATATATGTTGGAGAGAGGGGAAGAAAAGAATGCCTGGTTTAGAATTGAGTACAGAACTGTGGCTGCTCATGGAAGTATAAAGGAAAAACATACTTTGAAATCTAATTTTTTTACCTTTTATTTCCTAACTTCTCTTCCTTGCTCACTGGTCATTTCCCCATCTTCTGGGTCATGCCATTCATCTTTTTCATGTATTTAGTCAACTAGAGCAACAAGAAAAGTTTGCAATCAGCTATTTAGTAGAATGTCTAGGTACTGCTAAAACTATACAACCTGAAAATTCTGTGTAATTGGGGATGAAAGAAAGCATTTTAACAAAGTACACAGTGGACTGACGGGATGAAGAGCAGTGAATCTGAAGCACTTAAATTTGAAACAACGCATTTTGACAAATATCCTTTTTTAACCTTCAAAGCAGAACATGAATAATCTAACAATTATATAATTTTTTTGTTATGAATATCAAGGTTAATACTTTTTGCACAAACTTCTTAATATTGCCTGATTCAGATGTAACATTAATATTTCTGAAACAAAACTCTTACTTTTTTAGCGGCATCAAAAGAGTTAGTCTTTTTTTTTTTTTTTTGATTGATTTTTGGCTGCGTTGGGTCTTTGTTGCTGCACGTGGGCTTTCTCTAGCTGGCGGCAAGCGGGGGCTACTCTTCCTTGTGGTGCACAGGCTTCTAATTGCTGTAGCTTCTCTTGTTGCAGAGCATGGGGTCTAGGCGCACAGGCTTCAGTAGTTGCAGCATGCAGGCTCAGTAGTTGTGGCTCACGGGCTTAGTTGCTCCGCGGCATGTGGGATCTTCCCGGACCAGGGCTCGAACCCGTGTCCCCTGCATTGGCCGGCAGATTCTTAACCACTGCGCCACCAGGGAAGTCCCAAGAGTTAGTCCTTTGGTCAAGTAGAGCTTATAGGACTTTTTTTTCCTTTGGACTGGAAGGTTGATTTTTGCATGCAAGCCCCGTTCTGACGTTTTGCCAAAAGTTCACATATTTTAGAAAATCCCTGATCTATCACATGACTGCTATTTAGATGTAAAGAAATTCATTTTCCTAGACAGATCCATGGTTTTATGTTTATCCACTAACTTTGGAGTTCATGTGGTCCACCACAATTTAGAAACATGTATCCACCCCCCAACCCATCCCTTGTTCCCAAGATCACTGCCTCTGGTAAAAAGACTTGAAAATCTGTTAATCATGGAAGTTACAAACTAAACGTGCACAAAAATCTACCACACCATCCTCCATCAGGACAAGGTACCCATTTAGCAGCAGACATTCTTGAATACACAAAGATCATTTGAAGTTTTCTTGATCTAAGTATTACCTTCGATTTTTGAGATGAATTTTAATTAGAGCACTGTAGTTTTATTTGTACATTCTCAGTGGTTCACAGAGAAGTACACAAGAAACCATCACTTTGTGCAATTGATCGATACTTCTTTTTAACCCACTTATCATCCATCAATCCTCTAACTAGCATGTGATGAAACAGAGCATGGTGTCAGACGCAAGCAGGGAAAAGTATTTGTCAAATATTCGTTTCCATTATTCTACTTAAGCTTAATCTTAGCTTTCCAATAGGTGTTGTAATATTGATAATCATTGATCTAAGGTTCAGAATGTCAACAATAATTATAGCTACTGCTTAGTAAGCATCTACTAATTCCAGGCTCTTCTCAAAGCTGTTTATATATACAATTTGGGCAAATACCACATCATACACTCTCACAACTCCTGCATCCTTAACTGTAGGTCCTTCTAAGTCCAAAGATGTTAGCAGCAGGCCTGCAATCAAGACCCTTGTAGTCTCCATCCTCTACCGGCCTCTGTGGGACCCTCTCAGGGCCCACAACACCTGCAGGGGCTGTCCCACAGCTTCCTGGGGTCATGGGAGAGCCTCTCCACTTGGACAGGCCTGGCTTCCACTTGTTTCTAATGGCTTCCACACTATCTCAGGCTTTACCTGGAAAGCAAGGCTCCTGTCCTCACTGCTCTTGGAACCACCAAATCTGTTTGAGGGTTTCAATCTGCTCCCTCAAGTCTTGAGCAAAATGACATCTCAGGGGGCCTCCCCAGCACTGACTACTCCTCTTCCCCATCTCAGCTCCAGCTCCTCCAACTCTACCCCTTTGGGGATGGAAAAACTGGCTCTCACACCATCAGGCAAGAGTCTTTCTAACTCTCGTGTTTATGGTACAAAATGTATCTCCCTACGTTCTTCAGATCCTTGACCTTTCTGACAGTCAAAAAGACCACATTTGTCTCTCCAAAGCAAACCCAAACAAAATATTTTTATGAGCAGAACCTTGGCTCTCAGAACTATTGTTTCTGCTGTGGGTTTTCAGCGTCTATTCTGGGAGTTGGAGACAATCATCTGAGGGTTTTCATTTGGCCTCAGGGAGTCAGTAGGCCTCACCCTCAGGGTCAGTGGTAAAGGTAAAAGGGAAGATGAGCAGGACGGGGGTTTCCTGTGAGTGAGGTACCAATGGCTACCGTTTCAAAATATTGTGCTGTCATAAACACGGCGACTCATGTAATTCTTACAGCAATTGAGCCAGACACGTTTGTGAAAAGAAAGTGGAAGTAGCCTGCTTAATTAAGCCTGCCAGACAGTCAGGGAGCAGAGCCAGAAGATGATCCCAAATCCTGATGACTCTATAAAGTTTTTCCTTTCTTCATCATGCTATATAGTCTTTCTCCCTGAGATCCAGGAGGGGTAAGTGTTGAAGAAACAGTGCCATTATCAGAATCTCATAAACAGGGCCATCATTAGACTGCCTGCAAATCCCATTGACTGACTATTATCAATACACAGTGGTTTGTTGTCCCTTAGATAGAATCGGCCTTAGTAAAAATTACCTCTGTGTGTATGATTCAGGAACTTTAACTATCCCATGTGAATCTATACATATAGCAGACTTAGGATCATGACTGTTTGGTGGCATCTACTAGGGAAATTGTTTCCTGACACTTCTGTTCATTCACCCACAGTTTGTCCCACCATAGGCCAGATGGAAACCCTGCCTTCTCTAACTTTCATATTTTAATTATATAATCATTTGTGCCCTTGGCTTTAATTCCTACTAGAGTAAGAGCAACCAAGTACCCCCATTGCTGTATTTCCAGCATTTTGCACACTTTCTGGCACATATTGAACTGAGTATGTAAATATTTTGCTGGCCGAAACATTTCTTTTACAGGTTCCAATTACTCTTTGAAATCCTATTGGAAAGATACAAATTGAGCTTTCTGTGTCATGCATTATATATAAAAAATTAACTGAAAACAATTCTTCCACACTAGAGACACTTATGATCATTTACAAACTATAAACCAATTAAGAAGAAATGCAATAAGCACATTTAATTTGGAAAATCAAATCTGTAGAGGAAGACTGACTCAATATGACATAAACTAAACTCTTTGCCAGCTTGGGACCATTTTCCATGCAAATTGTTACAGTGCACAAGAGCTTATTAATCCAAAAGCATCTACCACTCTAGTAAGATTATTTAAAGCCTCAGACAGTAAAAGCCCTGACATTAGCTGTGAAACATAATTGCATATCTGCTAAATCTGTAAATGATGTAAAATGGGTCATCTTTTCTCCACTGCTTTGAAATGCCACCTTAGCATATACTCATTTTTCACATGTTCTTGAGTCTATTTCTGGACTTTGTTCTGGTCCAATGATTTGTTTATTTCATGGTAGATTGATAATACATTTTGTATGTCATAGGGCTGGTCGCTCCTCCTTTCTCTGTTTTAAAAAGTCTCTTGAGGGCTTCCCTGGTGCCTCGGTGCTTAAGAATCCGCCTGCTAACGCAGGGGACACAGGTTTGAGCCCTGGTCTGGGAAGATCCCACATGCCGTGGAGCAACTAAGCCTGTGCGCCAAAACTACTGAGCCTGCGCTCCAGAGTCCACGAGCCACAGCTACTGAGCCTGCGTGCCGCAACTACTGAAGCCCACACGCTTAGAGCTGGTGCTCTGCAACAAGAGAAGCCACTGCAATGAGAAGCCCGCGCACCGCAATGAAGACCCAACGCAGCCAAATATAAATAAATTAAATTTTAAAAAAATCTCTTGAGTATTTTAAAACATTTACTTTTCTATATGATATTTGAAAATAGCTTAATTAGTTAGAAAATCCTGATGGCCTTTTAGGTGGGATTGTGATAAGTTTATAGGTGAGGTAAGGGAGGATGTTTATATTTAGAATAATGACTCTTTCTGTTCAAGAAGAGTGTATGTCTTTCCATTTGTTCAAAACATCTTCATGACTCTCAAGAGAAGCTTAAAGTATATATATTTTACACACCACACACACACACGCACACACACACCTCTGAACTTATCATGTTATATTGTAATTTTCTGCTTATTAATCATTTTCCTTCAAAAGATTGGGCAGCTCTTTATTAATTATTATGTATTGCATTGTACTGTATTGTATTATTGTCCAGCACTATGGGCAATGCTAACATATAGTAGATGTTCAATAAATAAATGGATGAAGTAACTGAAATTAACTGTGAATTTTTTTGACCATTCCAAGTGACCGAATAAAAATGTGAAGAGGTAGAGAGGCTAGAAGCTTGCGTAGATTACTGTACACCAGTTCTCAGAACCAAATTTTGTTCTAGCTCCTCCTATCCCTCATCCCAGAGTTCCCCACCAGACCCCAAAGGCCAAACAAACCATTAAAAAGACAAGTGACACTCATCTCTCCATGGAAATAAAATTTTCAAAAGTACTATAAAGGAGTCCCCCATTCGTATTCCCTTTCCTTTAAGGGGCAGAAGAAAATTGACCCTTAGAGAAGGGCTCTTTGGTACATGAATTCTTTATAGCAAAGGCACAGATGTCCTCAGCTCTCTCTTCTTTGTCTATGGTGATAGAATGAGGATTCTGTGCTCAAACAGCTCTTTGGAGAGAAATGTAAACACTCCAAAATCTAAACTTCACATAGCTGTTTTCAAATGAATGAAAGCTAGAAGTGTCCCTGTCCTCAGGACAGGGTGGCACTTGTGGAAAATGCCTTCGGTAGCACTTCTGGCAGCCCGTCTCCTGCACAGAGCAGTCCAGAGAGCACCCTGCCTTCCTGGCTGTGGAGTCCATGCCCCGTCCCAGGAGGCCAGCAGGCTTACTAGCTTGCGGGGGTAGATAAATGCCCACAAAGGGCCTCTACCAGCGCAAACCTCTTGAGTCTCTGTCTTTGGAAGTGATAGCCTCAGTGTAAGAATGAAATTGGCCTTTGGTCTTGCCAGGATAAATATTGGAATAGATGGCCACTGCTTCCAACTTAAGCAAAGTTGGAACGTATCCTTCCAAATGTGTTGGGCTGACCACACATATATAATGAAACTTTGTAGCATGCATAATTTTGAATTTTTGCAACCAGGTGTTGATAATTACTTAGGTACTTGTTCAATCTTTTTATTTTATGTATTGAGAAGCCAAGACCCAGAAAATTTAAATGACTCATTAGTAGTCACATGGCTAGTAAGAGACAGACGGAATGAGAGCTTGGGTCTTCAAGCAAGTAGCCTAATGTCCTTTCCATTCTGTCACATTGTCATTATTTAGTCCCAATATATTATACCAATATACCTTATATTTAAATTCATATTTTATTCAAAAATATTTGCTGTTAAGTTAGGTGAAAATAAATCCAGGCTTCAGAGTTTTACTATCAATCTACTTTTAGAAAAATTAGCACTTCTCTAGAATGCTTCAGAAATGTATTTTAACATACTTTTTCAGCTTAAAATATTTTATGTCGGAGTCAAGGGAAGTAGCAACTGTTGAGCAACATTATTATTATCATAGAAAAATTCAGACTATTAACTCTCACTTTATGCCTAGGACAGGCAGATAGTGATAAAAATCGCAACGTTAAACTGTCTTTAAAATCACAAAATGTGTGGAAAAGTCTCTCCTTGGCACTTTGGATGGTAATAACACACCTTTCCTCTTCACCACATTCATAAAATTCTTGACAAATGTAGAATAGTCTGGCAATCCATTGTGGAAGATTTTGGTGCTAGATCTAAGGAAGATTTGATTATGGGATCTAAAATCATGTTGTAAAATATTACATAATGAACTAGTTTACAAAAATTCAGCTTTCATTTGCATTCCCCAAGGTGTAAACACTGAACTAATAATGGATACGAATATAAAAGGTCAATTGCATATCACTTTTTATTTATGCATTCAAGATTTGTTTATTCACGACTTAATTATGCATTTATTCACTCCATTGTGTCATATTCTGTGCTAGGGATAAGGATTATGTGGTGAATAAAATAGACACAATTCTCTACCTTCAAGAAGTTTACAACACGGTCAACTCGAGAACTGTTACCTATAAAGACGGATTGTAACGTGTCCTGGGAATGTATAACAAGGGACTGAGGAGAAGACTTAAGACTTGAAGGATGGGTAAGAATTAGATAAGGAAGAGAAGGAGAAGGCAAAAGAGAGGGAAGCAGTAGGGACAGTGAAAAAGGGTGTGTTTCCTCTCTCTGTTTGAAGGGCTTTTGTTTAATTTTGGTTGGTTTTGAGATTTATAAAATGGTATCAAACTCTGTGCTATCTTCTGCTATTTGCTTTTATCCCTCAACATTATATTTCTAAGATTCGTCCATGTCAATGTGTGTAGTAATGGCTTGAACCTCACTGCTGTGTGGTATTCCACCACAGGGACATATCAGAATTTGTTTTCCTGTCAATAAACATTTGTTTTTTTCTGTCTCTCTCAATCCACCCATCCACCTATCCATCCATCCTTCCATATACTTACCTATCCATCCTTGCAAACAAGGCTGCTGTGAGCATTCTTTCATGTTTCTTCCGAAGCATATGTTTTCTCCAAGATATATACACATTTTCTTCAGGGCATATACCTAGGATTAGAACTGGGTTATAAAGTACATGGCTAGTTGACTTTACAAAAATAATGCTAACTTATTTTCCAAACTGCTTTTGAATCTTTACATTTTTCATCTTGTTCCACTGCCTTGCCCGTACGTATTGTCAAATTTTTATTTTTGCCAATCCAGCAGTTTAAAAATCATATCTCACTATGTTTTTAATTTGTATTTCCTTTATTACAAATAAAGATGAATATTTAGTGCTTATTCACCTTTTAAAAAAATTTATTTCTTTTATTTTTGGCTGCGTTGGGTCTTCACTGCTGCGCGCGACCTTTCTCTAGTTGCGGCGAACGGGGGATACTCTTCGTTGCGGTTCTCATCGTGGTGACTTCTTTTGTTGCAGAGCATGGGCTCGAGGCTCGAAGTGTGCGAGCTTCAGTAGTTGTAGCTCTCGGACTTACTTGTTCCACGGCATGTGGGATCTTCCCGGACCAGGGATCGAACCCGTCTGCCCTGCATTAGCAGGTGGATTCTTAACCACTGCGCCACCAGGGAAGCCCTTATTCAGCCTTTTGAAAGTTCTTTATATATTCTGGATATTAATTCTTTTAAAAAATAAGTATGCTGCAGATAGCTCCCCTCTCCCCACCTCCCCAGTTAGTGGCTTGTATTTTCACTTTTTAAATAATTATTATTAAATGAACAGAACTTCTTAATTTTAATGTAGTTCAATTTATAAATATTTTCCTGTTCTTTATGACTAATGCTTTTCCATATTTCAAAACAAATCTTTCTGTTCTCTAAGGTCGTAAAGATACACTATATTTTATTCAACAAAACATTTGTTTTTATATTCAGGTTATTATTCATTTAAAATCAATTTTTGTGCATGGCATAAAAGAGAAATCTAATTTCCTAGTAGCTAATTAATTGACCAACACCATTTATTGACTATTTCCTTCATTTTCTACTGATCTGGGATACCATGTCTAGTTTTCATATAGGTGTGAGACTGTATCTGAGACTGTGAGACTGGGCTCTTTATTCACTTACACTAGTCAAATTTTTTTCTTTCTCTGTCCTATTCCATAATTTCTTTTTAAAAAACGTTTTCTTATTGAAGTGTAGTTGATTTACAATGTTGTGTTAGTTTCTGGTGTACAGTAAAGTGACTCAGTTATATATGTTTTCTTTTTCATATTCTTTTCCATTATAGGTTATTATAAGGTATTGAATATAGTTCCCTGTGCTATACGGTAGGACCTTGTTGGTTATCTATTTTATATATGGTAGTGTGTATCTGCTAATCTCAAACTCCTAATTTATCCCTCCCCACTATCTTAATGACTATAACTTTATTACAAGCCTTGATATCTGGTAGGGATATCTCCTCTACATTCATCTCCAGGAGTATCTTAATTATTCTTAGCCCTTTGTTATTCTGTAAAGATTTTTGAATCAGCTTGTCAAATTCCCCAAAAAATGCTGTTGGAGTTTTGATTGAGATCACTTGGAATTTATAGATCACTTTACAGAGAATTGATATCTTTACAGTCTTGAACTCTCCCTGTTCATGAATATTATATATTTTCCTAAGGTTTTGTACATCTTTTAATGACTTTGCTTCATTTCTTCTTATTATAAGTGGTGTCACATTTTTGAAAATTAGGCTTTCTAATTAGAGTTACCAAGTTATAAAGTGGCATTTTAAATGTTTGATCTCATATCCAGCCACCTTTGTAAATACGCTTATTAGTTCTCACAGTTTGTAGATTCCTCTGAGTTTTCACTATATAGAATCATATAATTAGCAAATGAGAGTTTTATTTCTTCAATTTCAATCTTTTTAACTTTTATTACTTTATCTTATCTTACAGCTCTGGTTAGGACCTCCAGTCAATGTTGAATGTTGAGTTGAAACGGTGATAATTACCTTCCTTGTTTTGTTTCTAATCTGAAATATTTTACCATTATGAAAACTGTTCACAGTAGGTTTTTGGTAGAGACCATTTAAAAGGATCTCTTTGTAAGATAAAGAATGTTTTCTCATAGTCATATTTTACTGAGATTTCTTTTTTCTTCCTTAAGCTTGAATAGGCATTGGCTTTTTTCAAAACTGTAATGGGAATAATTTCAATAATGAAATTTCTATGTTAAATCAAATGTACATTTTGGGGATAAACTCAGTTTGTTCATGATGTATTTGCATTGTGTAGGATTTTTACATCTGTGTTTATGAGTGAGGTAAGCAAGTGATTTTCCTTTTTCATCCTGATATTATCTAGTTTCTTATTAAAAGTCTACCAGCCTAATCAGGTAAGTTGGACAATAGTTCCTCTTTCCTTTTCCTGGGAAGAATTGTTACAAAATTGAAATGACCTGTTACTTGAACATCTGGTGAAACTCACCTCAAAAAAGTACCGGGACTTGATGTTTCCTGTGTGGAATAAAAAAATCCCTTAAGTTACAAATTCATATTCTTTAATAATTATGGGACAATTTGCACTTGCTATTCTCCTTGTGTCAGCTTTTTTAAGTTACGTTTTTCAAAATGTATATTATTACATTTAAAATCAAATATATTGACAAAATCATTCTTAGTATTCTCTATTTGATCTCTTCTTATATCTGTAGTTATGTCCCCTTTCAGTCCTAACATTTAAAATTTGTACCATCTCTCTCTTTTTCTTGAATAATTTTACCAGAGGTCTGTCAATTTTATTAGTCTTTCCAAAGTGCCAACTTTTGGCTTTGTTGGTCTTTGTTGTCAGTAATTTTTGCTCTTACCTTTACTATATACTTTCTTCCACTTTTGTAGGGAGAGGATTAATTTGCTGTTATTTTTTCGAACTTAAATTGTATGCTTACACCTTTAATTCTCAGCCTTTTATTCTTTCTAGTACAAGCATTTAAAACTGTAACTAATAGAAAATGTATTTTTTCCTCTAATACTACTTTTTCTGCAGATCAAGGTGTGTGTGTTTGTGTGTGCACGTGCCTGCTATTTCTACTGTTTTATTTTCCCTTAAGAAAAATCTTGTTTATGGAAAATTTTAAACTTATAAAAATGTAGATTAATGTAATAAAACTCTATGCATCCATCATCTGGCCTCTAAAAATGATCAACTCATGACTAATTGTGTTTTATCTATACCTTTCCTCACTACTCCCCCACTAAATATTTTGGAACAAATCCTAGACATCTTATTATTTCATGAATATTTGGGTATATTTATCTAAAATATCAGGATTTTAAAAATATATATATAACTTCAAAACCATTATTACACCTAAAAAATTACAATCATTTCTTACTATCATTAATTATTCAGTCAGTATTCAAAGTTTCCTATTGCTTTGTAACTTATTTTTGTAGTTTGTTTATTCGAGCCAGGATCCAATTAAGATCATACATTGTAATTGATGGTACATCTTTAAAAGTCTCTCCCTCCATGTGTTGTTTTCTCATTGCAGTTAATTTGGAGAAACTGAATGGCTTTCTTGGTAGAATCTTCTACAGTCTGGATTTTGCTGACTGATCACTGTAGTGTTGTGTATGTTCTTCTGTTGTTTATATATTAAATTGGTAGTTAGAGCTAGAGGCTTGATCACACTCTGTGTTGATTTTATGACAAGACTGCTTCATAGGTAGCGTGTGTACTTCCTTTGGGGGGCACATAATGCCTGGTCTCTCTCTTTTTGTAATGCTATCAACCAATGATGACTATTCCCTAGATTTATTAATTTATTAGAGGGGGCAGAAAATTGGAATATTCTAATTCTATCCTTTTGTCTTCTTCTATAAAGAGAAACTTTCCCTCATCAGTTATTTGTTTTTCCTGAGGCATGTATACATATAGAAAGGCAGGATAAACCCTTGATCCCTTCCCTTTATTTTACTGAATTTCAAAACAATGACATTAACTTTGAATACGTGCTTTAAAACCAAATCACAGGACTTCCCTGGTGGTCCAGTGGTTAAGACTCCCGTTTCCAACTCAGGGGTTGCAGGTTTGATCCCTGGTCATGGAGCTAAGATCCCACATGCCTTGGGGCCAAAAAACCAAAACAGAAAACAGAAGCAACATTGTAACAAATTCAATAAAGACTTTAAAAATGGTCCAAATAAAAAAAAAAAAATCTTTAAGAAATAAAATAAAAGTAAATCACATTTTTATTTCAAAACTATCCCCCATTGATGAAAACGGTTCAGATGGATCTCTTCTCTTGATTTTGCCATCAGAGCACATTTCTAAGACATCAATTTCTAAGACATCAATTTTCTTACTTCATATTTGCATTGGTTTTCACCCCCTCCCAATGAAAAAGGATGTCACACTGGTCACCCAACATATTTACTGATGTAATTCTGTATGAGTGTTGATATTTTCCAAAAATCAAATTCATTATCCAAAAATTGTGTTTTATATTATCAATGAAACCATTCAAAATGATATGCAGAATTCCAATTTCCTCTCCATCCCCAAACTCCCCCTTCCTTCCTTCCTTCTTTCCTTCCTTTCTTTCTTCTTTCTTTCTTTCTTTCTCTCTTTGTTTCTATATCTATTTATCTGTCTATCCATCCATCTGTCTATCAGCTACCTCTTATATGCTCATATGGTGAGATTAGCACATACTACTTCAACTGCTATGGCTCAAACGAGGTGGCCCCTTGTTTTCTGGTGTCAACACATCTGTCAAGGTCACATGATAAACCGTTTGAAAACAGGTGCTCCCAGATGTGCTATGATGAGTCACTCTTTGCAGCAATACTTCTCGGGAGGACTTTTCCCACCAGGTATGTTCATCTGTAGTTAATCTCTGACACTTAAGACCTGGGTCAAAGCTAGCTTTAATCTAACTTTAAAGCTAAAACTCCTTAACTTAACACATTCTTTTAGCTGTTGCTGCCATATCATGCACCTGTACTGTGGGTGCTGACCGAGGTGCCTCTAGCCTTAGTCCTCTGTTGTTAGAATCAGCCCCCCTGACAAACCAACCAGGGTCCTGGCAAATACACCCGCACCTCTTTGGTTACCTTCCTAACAAGGAATTTTGAAAGAGACATGCTTTGTCAACATACAAAAAAAATGGCCTAAGCATCTACTTGCCTTACCTTTACATAACTAAGAAAGGTTATTACAGTAATTCTTCCCAGAGGGTGACTAAATAAATCCACCTCTAGATTTAGAAGCAGCTGACAACTTCTAAATTGAACTTTTCTCAACAGACAGTGGTTTAGTTTTCTTTGTAAGTGTATGTCCTAGCTTCCTAACCAAGATGTTAAGTTCTATAAACTTGTAAGTTCTTTATATATAGTAAGTGCTATATTACTATATAGTAATTTAGGATATATATAGTAATCCTAAATTACTTAGGATTTAGAAGAGAGGTGAATGGCTTGATCTACCCTGTTTACATCTCCTCTGTCATGGGAGGTAGCACGTAGCCCAGCTCAGATAAGATAGAACCAAGGATCAACAGCACTGCTCTTCAGCTTGGTCTCTAGACCACCAGCAACATCACCTTCTGCGAAATTATGAGCAATGCAAATTCACGGACCCCACACAGACCTATTGAATCAGAATCTGGAAGCGTGCGAGAGGGGCAGGCAGATCTGTTTTTACAAGCCCTCTGGGTGATTCTTATAAGAACCACTGGTCCACAGTAGTCCAGCACGGGCAAGGCTATGTTAACATAGGAAATGGGAACCACTTCTACTCAGTAGTCCACCGACCATGCTAGTTTTAAGCTAGATCAACAAGAGAGAAGCTGGTGATGATTATTCTGCCCCAGAGTAACAAGAGAGGGGCAAGTATTTCTTTAAAAATAGACAGGTGGAGTTACCTACAAGTGATGACCCTCCATAATTGATTAGAAATATAGTTATAGGACCTCAGGCTTAAGATGATGTTTAAAAACAAAACCATAGCTGTCCACTGTTCTTTTGGGGTTGATGAGAAACGTAGTTTTTCTTCATCAATAAAAGCAAGAAAGGATAAGCCAAAACAAAAACCAAAAGACAGAAAAACCCCCAACAACCTCACAATAGATACTCAAAGCCTGTCTAGACAGGGCACCTCTACAGGGTTTTGATATGCAAAATAAGACCTAGAGGTGGCTCCAGAAAACAACAGACTTATTTGAACCCAGACTTTCTCTGATGCTCTACACCAGGAATAGACAAACATTTTCTGTCCAGGCCTAGAGAGTAAATACTTTAGGCTTTGCAGCCATAAGCAACTGCTCAACTTGTGGTGTGAAAATAGCCACAGGTAATATAGAAACAAATGGGCGAATGGGCATGGCTGTGTTGCAATAAAACTTTATTTAGTGAAACTAAAACATGTAATTTTTCACATGGCAAAAAATGTTCTTCTTCTTCCAGTTTGTTTCAACCATTTAAAAATGTAGAAATCATTGTCAGCATATAAATTGCACAAAAATAGAGGGTGGGCAGATTTAGCCCTTGTTCCGTAATTTGCTGATGCCTACTCTAGACTAGGGGCGGCTGAAGGCCAGAGGAAATATTTTGCACGTGCCCAAGTATGTAGAGAAGAATATATTAGAAGCCAGATAAAAATAATTATTACAAAGTCTGGGAGGGAGACGGTCTCCACCAACTATCCTTGAACAGAGAAACGTAAGGGTTGATGACCACTGATGACCACCACTTCCTCTTAGGGCTACAGTCAGCCGCAGAAAAGTTTGGGTGCCTCCCCCTGCTTGCAAAGCATTAAGACCAATAATGTAAATAGAAATTCCTTCTTCTGAGGATGATGAAGGAGATGATGACAAAAACAGCAACAAATTAGAGGGAAAGAATTGAAGAATCTGTTAGTAAGAATCCAAAGCATGAACATAGGCTCCTATTCCCCCACTTCTTATCTCCCACTCCTGTGTGTTTTTGTTCTCTCCTTCCATTGCTTTAAAAAATGTATAAATATACACCCAAAATGCAAGCTCCCGCTGCAAACTGATTACACTTTTTTCCAACTTACCTTTTTATCCCTCAACAATGTATCCTGCAGATCACTCCACAGCAGTATATAGAAATGATCTTTATTCCATTTTACAGTCGCACAAATCCCAATTATTATGATGTGGCTTTACCATAGTTTATTTAACCAGTCCATCATGGGTGGACATTCGGATTGTTTCTCCCTTTGCTATCACAAATATAGCCCACAAAGAGCAGCCATAGTCATTACTGAGCTGTCCTTGTATGTGCCAATACTGTGCATTTCACAAGTATCATACTATTTAATACTTTTTCTTAATTTAGGCAAGATTGATTTATAACATCATGTAAGTTGTGAACAACGTTATAACTTGACCTCTGTACACACTTCCAGAACTCTAGCGTGCTCACCACTAAAAGTTTAGTTTCCATGAGTCACCATGTAATTGATCCCTTTTACCCCTTTGTCCTCCCCTCACCCCCATTTAATTCTTGTAGCAATGTTGTGAGAAGGGATTATGATCTCCCCTTTACACATAAGGAAACTAAGGTTGGGAAGGTTAAATAACATGCCAAGCGCCAAGCAGCTGTAAGTAGCAGATCAAGGATGCCTGACATCGTTTCTGTTCCTAGGCACTCAGCCTGCTTCCTCCCCTGATACAGGTCCACGTGGAGGAGCAGAGGGGAGCAGGCACCACTCCCAGACAACCCCACACTCTCCCCAAGCTTCCTGGAAGCAGCTCACATTTTTTGCAAACTGACCAAGACCAGGCTTCCTACCTCTTCCAGCTTCCAGTCCCCAGCTGGGAGCCGATTTGTTAAATAGCTGCACAATGTTTGGAAAGTTGCCCAGGATGTTCCCATCCCGACAAAAAAGAGAGTTGAATGGGACAAAACAGAGATCTTGCCTTATCTGCATTCTCTCTGTGTCTCCAAGGATTGCCCTCCGTGTCTCAGGCTAACGTGCTCCCCCAACACATTTTGGGGAGAGGGGAGAAGCCTGAGGGAGAGAGCTGGGCCAGTCTCTCCATTCAGAAGTCAGGGGCGCACAATGGTTTTCAAACCATTGCTGCCCCTCCCTCCCCCTCCAGATCTCTACCCTAAAATGACCTTATTCCCTCCCAGCCAATCCGGGACAGGAGGGTGAGTTTGGGGAGGTCAGTGAAGCAGGGAGTAGGGACAATTGGAAGCGCCTTCCTTTGTCCCCCCAGCCTGGCCTGAATTTGGGTAGAGCCCAGACATCAGAGAATAACAGTCCTGCAGCCACAGGGGGTTAAATGGCGGCAGTGCCCGGGTGCAGATTACAGCGGCCAAGGCAGAAATTGTCCACGAACTGCCAGCGGGGGACAGGGGGTACATTGAGGCTGCTGCTCTGTGCTTAAAGCAGTGCTGTGGCTTATAGTGCCCGAGAAGGAAGACATATGTCTGTACTAGACGATGATTGTTAGTGGTAACTGGACAGGAGGGAGGAAAGGAGAAGCTCGATGATCAAGTCCGTTATGGAAAATGGTGGAATACAGTCAGCCCTCTGTATCCAGAGGTTCCGCACCTGCGGTTTCAACCAACCGTGGATCACCAAGTGTACACAATTGGCCTTTAAAATCGGGTCAAATTAACATTCTATTTTTTTGAAACAAAAAACCCCCAAAGTAATAGCTCATACTTATTAAGTGTCTAGGCACTGTGAAAAAGAACTTACTTTCATCATTTCAGTTAATCCTCATGATAAATGTAAAAGATACAATTACCATTTTACAGATGTGAAAATTGAGGTTCAAAGAGCTTAAGTGATTTGCTCAAGTTTGCAAACCTAGTAAGCAGAGAAGTCCGGATTCAAACTCAGATCTGCTGACCGCAAAGTCCAGGTACTTAGCCATTTTACTATGCTGGAACCTGGTCTTTCCTTCCTTTATTCATCCACTCAAGAGATATTTAACATCTGTGTACTAAACACATGGTGATACAATGATGAGTGAGACAGCCACAGTCCTTGCCCTTATGGAGCTTATCTTCTAGTGGGGGGGGAAATAAACAAGTAAATAAGTAAACAACATGGTTACAGACTATGACGAATACCATGCTTCCCAGCTAATATTTGAGATTGTTTTAAAACGAAGTACATATTAGTCAATGGAAGGGAAGGGGTTCTATATAAACTCTTCTTACATTGAAGTTGTCTATTTAACGTATAGTACTTTAAAGGAGTTCCTTTACACTTAGCCATTTTTTAAAAGATGAGTTTTTCCCAGGTTTGAGCCAAAACTATAGTTTCATTATTATTCGTTTTTTGTTTTGTTAGTGTTCTGAATTCAATGTTTCCAAAATCCAAAAAACCCATTTCCAAGGATCCAGGTTTATATAATGTAACTCTGTGAAATGCTTAGGGGAATGTCCCCAGGAAAGGTGAAATTATGCCCTAGGGGAACAACGGAAGGTACCGTATAAGGTTTTGCAGCACCAAAGGATGACTCTCTCCCCCAGAACATGGCCATATTTCCTTCCATGTGTTGGAGTTGTGTGAAAATCTCCCATGAACGAAGACAGGATATGAATTCAACCCGTAATTTGAAAGACAAGTGTAATCAGATGAAAAGTGATCTAAACAGTATTATTATATTCAACTATTATCATTGTTCTTCCATGTAGTTAGAAGATTTAAATCTGAGCTATCTTTTTTTTCCTTTATGTTCACAAATACCCAGGAGGGAGGGAGGTGGTAGATGTTAGTGTTCCCATCATTTTTCAAACAGCATTTGAATTAAAAATACCTGCCCCCTACTTGTCTGACAGGGACCTGGAGTCTAATCAGATTAGCATCTCTGAACTGCTTTAGGTTTCCCAGAGATAGACATTGGGTAAACATAAGGCATTATTATTGTTATCATGGTGTCATTATGTTATTGTAATTGTGTGGATTCTCCCATAAAGCTACACAGGATGGGACCCTAGCCCAGACCATTATCTGTCTAGTGATTTGAGCATGGATGAAAGAGCCGTACGTGTTGTCTTGTGTTAGCATCATCCCTGTGATTATTGTTGAATTTATGATGACTGAAGAGTAGACCAACTTTCAAATTCATCTCAACAACTCCAATTTTTTTTTAATGTTTCCTGCGTGATGACAATGGCGTGCTCTTCCACATCTGTTTGATGGCCTGGGGAAAGAGAGCACCTTGGGCTTCTGATATCACCTAGGGTGAAGTGGAGACAGGCAGGATCTCGTAGGATGGTCAGTGGTTTTATCCTTGTTGGGCAAGAGCCTGGTAGAGGGTGCAGGGCACCAGGCCCACTGATGGCCACACTCAGGTGGGTCATGCTGGTTAAAACCAACTTTGAGTGACTCTTTTGTCACATTTGCTACCTTTTGGAGCCATAAATGGCTATTCTGAAAAAGATTAAGATGGGATCCATTTCAAAAAGAGGAAGGAAGAAGAGCTATAGAGCCAAACGGCACACAAGAGAATCATTTTATGAGATTAAAGTAGTTGATTCATCACTAAATAGACCAGCTGGTAAAGTTGTACGGTTTATTTTCCAAATGTGTTAATAAATCCAAAGATTTATGTTATTGGTGATGAAAATTTTATTTTGGAGTCTCTGAGTTTCGGACCTGCCTTACTTTATCTTTCTGTATTCTGACAATGTCATACTCAAAGGTCATTTTCATTCCATTGTATTGTTTTTCCCCCCAGTGAATTCTACTATTATCAGTCTTCTCTCAACCGAGTTTACAGATGTGGCCATCATTATTTACATTAAAGCCTCACCCTTAAGGTTTGCATTTTCTTTCATTTCCTCCACTGAAAGTCCAATGATTTATACTACTGGAGAATCTGAAAGACTGTAATTTATAGACACAAGATGATAGGTCCTTTTAGCTACTCATCCCATAGTTGTAGCTCTTTACAGGGCTAAATATCATCATGTTTAAATGAAGGAAAAAACCTCCCAACTGATGAGCAAGTTTTCACTGAAAATTTTATTTCTATTCAGGCCTCAGACTAACATAGCCCCGCATGATTTATTAAAACGTGGGGCTTCCCTGGTGGCGCAGTGGTTGCGCGTCCGCCTGCCGATGCAGGGGAACCAGGTTCGCGCCCCGGTCTGGGGGGATCCCACGTGCCGCGGAGCTGCTGGGCCCGTGAGCCATGGCCGCTGGGCCTGCGCTCCGGAGCCTGTGCTCCGCAACGGGAGAGGCCGCAGCAGGGGGAGGCCCGCGTACCACAAAAAAAAAAAAAACAAAAAAAAAACCGTGTTTGTAATCAGAGTTATCATCACTCTTTTATTATTCAATGATTGGTTCTTGGGATGATGTTTTGTGTGGTGCTGAGACCGTCATGGGGGAGAAAGTATTCTGTTCTCTGATGAGCAAAATAAAAACACCTTCCACCTGGTTCTGCCTGTGGAAGGGCCAGGCCACGAGGATGCTGAGGAGCGGGTGTGCATGGAGGCTGCATAGACCTTGGCTTTGGAGGCAAATAATTGAACAAGAAGGTGAATGTGGCTTGAACTGCGGTTTGTCAGGATTTGTGGGAGCGTTTCATGTGCAGCTACAGGTTGCAGCTGATCTGGCCATGGTTTGTGGCTGAGTGCTTAGGCTGGCACTTTATTATCAGAACAGAACAAATCTAGGCTGATGTGCATGGTATAAAGAATCCCAGGGAGCCTCGCCACCTCATTCTCTGGCCATTCTTTCCCGTTTTTCTGCTGTTGCACTCTGGATAATTGCAGTTTAATTGGGTGACATGAAATGAAAACTGTGTCCACATTATCCAGGATTATCTCTTTTTCCTGAAGCCTGCCACCCGTTGAAGGGAGCCCATTTATCAGACCAAAGAGCTGCTCGTGGTGGCTTTTACAAGCAGGGAAGAGTGTGAGAACAGGCTGGGAAAGGGAGAAAGGGAGCTGACAGCTAAGAAAAATTATTTCAGTTGTTTATCATGAGCAAAGTTTATCTGATTCTTTACAAAATGATATGGAGGCCGGCGTGTCGAGCCATGAGTAATGAACATTGACCAAGTTTGTTTCCTCAACTGGCTGGACCCAGCGCTGCCTCTCTTTTGTGTGGGCACAGATCAACTTTAAAAGCTTCTTTCAGGCAGCATGAATGCACTTCATTTTACCAAAAAGAACTTTGTATTGATAGCTAGAAAAAAGGAAGGTTGTTTAAAAAGGAAGGGTAGACAATAGGGACAAAATGAGGAGCTTTCAGTTTCTATTATGAGCATGTCTCTCCATTCTTCCCATCTGTTTATACATTCCCTGCACAATAATGTCCCTCTGCAGTAATATGTTTCCCCTTTTACACTATTCATATTGAAAAAGCCCTCACATCATGACCATGGTAATAAATACCATAGAAATGTGGGTATAATGTCAATTTGTGTTCTGTGAGACGATCAAGGTAAACCAAAGGGCCAGAAGAATATTCTGCTAACCCTCATTCATCATTCTCCAGATCCAGGTGAAAGAAGGACCTTGTCACGGCCTTGCAAACCCCTTCTGTTGCTATTGCATTTGTGTGAATACTTTAGCCTAAGGCAGCAATTGTTAGGTAGAAAGCACAGTCTTTGAAATTGTCTATTGCACTCAAATCCCCGGCTGCACGAGGTCTGAGCAGGAGGCGTTTCTATTCAGAAGGAAATAGAAGGCTTTAGTTCAGTAAGCATAGAGTGGCTGAAGGTTACGGAGGATATTGTGCGTGTTTGAAATAAAAGTTTCCGAATGTTGGAAAACTCATTATCTATAATGGCAACAGTGAATATGGAGTCAACACCTGGTGAAACAGTACCAGATGGAGGTGGAGTCCTTGCGTTTGGACTTATCCATCCATGGCTGGTTGACTTCAGGATGTCCTAAATGTGCAAGGTGGAAAGCTTTTCATGTCGTGGAATTAAACACTTATCATGTGTCTTAGTTATTTGGGGGATGTACATTGTATTAGCACACATATGAATTCAGTCCTCTCTGTAGTGTCTGGTGTTCAATTTGATACTGACCTTCAAAAATGAAAAGAGGAAAGGCTATAAGTTAACATGAAAGATCAAAATTAGATATTGCACACATATTATGAATACACTGTTTTGTTTTTTTTTTGCGGTACGCGGGCCTCTCACTGCCGTGGCCTCTCCCATTGCGGAGCACAGGCTCCGGACGCGCAGGCTCAGCGGCCACGGCTCACGGGCCCAGCCGCTCCGCGGCACGCGGGACCCTCCCAGACCGGGGCGCGAACCCGGTTCCCCTGCATCGGCAGGCGGACGCGCAACCACTGCGCCACCAGGGAAGCCCATGACTACACTATTAATTCTATTCATTGATTATATATTGAGGTCATATACTCAGCTACCTCTAGAACTCTGGTGTTTCCTTTCAATCCTCTTGGAGTAGATATTAAACTGTCCATAATGTTCCCAAAACAATGACTTTGTATAGAATTTAGATGTTCTCTTTGTGTTTTCCATACCGATCAGGGAGTATATAAGTTTAGAGAAGCAGGCATTTGGAGGATAGCTGTAATTCCCTTCAGGCTATCTTTTTCTCCTATCTTTGAAAAATTACTAGGTAAGACTATCTTTTATTTTTAAGACAATAATTTGCAAAATTTTTGAATGAAAGGTATGATTTTCAAAATTTTTGTTACAGTTTGTTATTCTCATTCCAGTCCACCACCTTAAAGAAGCTGAAAGTCAAAAGAGTTGGTTGGTCAATCATAAGAAGTCTGTTAAACCAGAGAATGCTTAAAAAATGACATGCACTATCTTAAGCATTTTATTTAAATCAAAAATACACAAATATACAAGCATTTGCCTTTCTTCTAACATAGAGCCTAGGCATTTTCTTTGTATGTATCCACTCATTGGAGTTCTGTACCATCTTTCTTCTATAAATCATAATACATAGTGTGTGGTCTACCAAAAAAAAAAAAAAAGTTTAAAGCCAAATCTCTTTTCCTGTGTTTTGTTTCCCTTTATTTTGCATCTCTGCTGTATGTACTTAAATATATTCCCAGGGGCCTCTCTACTTTCACTGATTTTTCTTTCCATGTGAATTATTATCTTTTTATATTTATTTTAAATAATGCGTGATTTATTCAGAAAGAAAAAAGTTACCTGTAAACTATATCTCATTAAAACTTGGGGGGGGGTGGGGTGGAAGAAAGTTAAACAGGAAGAAATCACATTTAATTTTTTCCAAAAAACAGAAGCACAAAACTAACTCTACTTGAAATCTCCAAATCTTACTGTAGGTAGGAAAACAAAAGCAATGAGAATTCGACCCAGCATCTTCGTGCGTTAGGCAAATAGACCACACCTCATCTGATTATCATCTTAATTTAAAACATTAATTTATTCCCTTGATTCTAGAAATGATCTACCAGTCTGTATGCCACTTATACAGCCATAACCCAGAGGAAGAAAGTTTGACATTAGGGTATTTTGAAAGGGTTCATTCACTTCTTTCCAAATACAGAAAAATAATGTCAGCCTGATTCATCTTGCCTCCTCTGTCAGAAATCACACACACACACACACACACACACACACACACACACACACACACAGGTGGACAGAACCCCATGTCAGACTGACTTATAAAAGCCAGGAGATGAGTAGTGCAGGATGGGAAACCTATTTGTCAAAAAGCCTGTTTACACTGCCTTCCTCCAGTCAGCAAGGAAGACATCTCGGGTGAAGCTTATAACGAACACTGGAATGCTTTTCTTCATGTTAGGTATCAGAACTCTGGATGTGTGTTCAGATATATTTGTCCTCTGGAAAAGAGGTAGGTACAAAAATCACAAAAAGTGGGGATGTCACACATGGACTGACAGCATATGTATGATTCCTGCCCATCAAGGCAGCAAAAGAATCACATCCATTCAGAGCACAGACCTGGATTACCTACTTCCTGTATGCCAGCACCTGGGATGGATATAGAAAAAAGAAAAAAAGAAATCGCAACAAAACAAGATATAACAGAACAGAAGAGACAAACAAACCAACCCAGAGACTCCAGAAAACTCAAAAGGCCGAGTGAGAGGGACTGGAGCTTTCCTACCTGCTTGCTCTATGTGTGGGTTTTAGCCAAATACAGAGTGATTTTTTTATTTACTATTTTCACTCAGCTACCCATTCAAAGTTCAATTGGCAGCAGAATGAAAATATCAGTTTTTGAATCAGGATAAGGAGACAACAAAATAGTAGTACATTTGCATGCAACTGCAAGGTAATGATTATCTAAGAGAATCATCAGAATGTCTAGGAAGTGGACATCCCCCAGGGACATGGACCCCATATACTGCTGCAATAAAACAATGCCACGTGGACTCTTTAAAAAAAAGTACTGGAGGACTTCCCTGGTGGCACAGTGGTTAAGAATCTGCCTGCCAATGCAGGGGACAGGGGTTCGATCCCTGATTCGGGAAGATCCCACATGCCGCAGAGCAACTAAGCCCGTGTGCCACAACTATAGACCCTGCGCTCTAGAGCCCGTGAGCCACAACTACTGAAGCCTGCATGCCCTAGAGCCCACACACCACAACTACTGAGCCCATGTGCCACTACTACTGAAGCCCACACTCTCCAGGGCCCGTGTGCTGCAACTACTGAGCCTGCGTGCTGCAACTACTGAAGCCCGCATGCCTAGAGCCTGTGCTCCGCAACAAGAGAAGCCACCGCAATGAGAAGCCCATGTGCCGCAACAACCAGCAGCCCCCACTCGCCACAACTAGAGAAAGCCCACACACAGCAATGAAGACCCAACGCAGCCCCGCAAAAAATAAAAAAGTCTACCGTAAAAAAAAGTACTGCAAATGAAACAAAAACCACATTCATAATAATAGCTAACATTTATGGAACACTTGTTGTGCCTTAGTATTTCACAACCACCCCAAGACATAGGTATTAGAAATTAAGACATAGAAAGGTAAAATAATTTGTCCAAGGGAACGGAATATTATGGATTAACTATGTGTCTCCCCCACCCCAACCCCTTATTCATATGCTGAAGTTCTAACCCCTAATACCTTAGAATGTGACCGTATTTGGAAATCCGGTCATTACAGATATAATTAGTTAAGATGAGGGCACCTGGAGTAGGGTGGGCCCCTACTCCAATATGACTGTGTACTTATACAAAGGGGAAATTTGGACATAAACACACAGAGAGAAGACCATGTAAAGATGAAAGTAGACATTGGGGGTGATGCTTCTACAAGTCAAGGAAAGCCAACGATTGCCAGTAAACCGCTAGACGCCAGCCAGGGGAGAGGCCTGGAACTGTTTCTTCCTCACAGCCCTCAGAAGGAATCAACTCTGCTGACACTTCGATCTTGGACTTCTGGCCTCCAGAGCCGAACAACAATACATTTCTGTTATTTAAGCCACTCAGGTGTGGGACTGAGGCCTTCTGTGGGACCAGGTCTTCTGACTCAGGCCATAGGCTGGGATCACCATACCATGTCATCATTGCTCTGGATTCTGCGTGCAGTTCTGAGCACCTTAGGTAAGCTCTAATGGAACCCCAAGGCATTTCAGCATGAAATCCAATGAGACACTTGTTGTCCAGAGCAAAGAAATTCCACTATTACTTGAGGTCATAGGATGTTAAAGCTCAAAGAGACCTTGAAGATATTCTAGAGCAGTGGTTTTCAAATTGTGTTCCATAGAACACAATGTATGAGGCACCTAGAGGTGCCTCAGGGGCTCCTGCAGTGTCAAGGGAGGAGGGGAAGCAGGGAACCTCCAGGCCCCCCACTCCTATTTCACCCTGAACATTGAGCTTTTGCATGCTTTGAAATTTAGACTTTGACGTATGATTTTTTTTAAAGTGAAGTATAGTTGATTTACAATGTTGTGATAGTTTTAGGTGTACAACAAAGTGATTCAGTTATTCGCACAGGCACACACACACACCTTTTCAGTTCTTTTCCATTTTAGGTTATTACAAGATATTGAATATAGTTCCCTGTGCTGTACAGTAGGTCCTTATAGTTTATCGATTTTATTTACAGTAGTGTGTATCTGTTAATCCCAAACTCCTAATTTATCCCTCCTCCTTCCTCTCCCCGTTGATAACCATAAGTTTGTATTCTATGTCTGTGAGTCGATTTCTGTTTTGACATACAATTTTGCTTGAAGAAAGGGTTTTGCAGCTTAAAAGATAAAAAACATTAATCTAGTCCAAATATGTATCTTACTGATGAAGACACTGAGGTCCAAAAAAGCTGAGCGAAGTTCTCAGGGCTGTGGGTGAACTTGGCGGAGCCGGGATTAGACGGCACTCTATTCCACTATACCTACTGCTCACTGTAGTAAGAAAAAGAGTGAATATTCCCCGAAAATGAGGATCCCAGGGGGCATGGCTGACCTTGGAATCTAGCCATCCATTGGGATGGTTTTCAGCCACTTTAATAGATAAAAGGAGGTATAGGTACCCTCATTCCCAGGGTGGCTCACCAGGCACCATCTCTCACACCTACATAGGGGAACAAAATGGCCGTGACATGGAAATTCATGCACAGGCTTGGAGTCTAGTTATTTCCCTTGTTCAGAGCCCAGGTGGGAGCACTTTATATAATGGGGCTCTTTCTATCTGGCTCCCAGTGGGCTCTCCTGATATTTGAGAGTTGCTTTTGATTCAATTACCCCACAGAGTCAGGGAAAATTGTAATACATAGATAATGATAGGAGGAAGAATAAGTGATGTCTGGAAAAAGAGAACCTCCTTTCAAGCCTACAGATCCTGCAAGTGGCCTAAGATGGCACTGTTTTCTCTCAGAATCTATTTCCATTTACTGACTTACATGGGACTAAGGAAGCTCCTTTGTGGGTGGGGACACTTGAACCCCAGCCATAGTTAGTGGTTAGACATCTCAACGCTGGTGGTTTGGGTGAGGGAGAGGTGAGAGAAGCCAGTTTCTGTGCAAAGGGAATGAAAGGGACAGAACGAGCCAGACTGAGCAACAGAGCCTAAGAACTAGACAGGGGATGGGATTCCCGTGTGTGTTGCTACCATGGATGAACTGTTGTTCGTGTGAGTTGGAAAAGTTTCTTCGCTCAACCATTATGAGATCTGGCCCTTCCTTCCTTTCAACCAGGAGAGATTAACTGAACAAGGAGTGTCTGCCCTCTCCCTTCATAAGAGACTGCCAAGCAGTCCCAGCACTGCAAGGACCAAGAACATCATCAGTCAAGTGGTGAATCCTAAAGGGAATCGGCACCAAGATGGCGCCTCATGGTAATGTTGAAGTGCTACAGTTAGCTTATTGTAGAGAAGAGAACTGTTCCTGCAAATTCTCTTAAAATTCTGGGGCTAAGGCAGGTGTAAGAGAGACCCTTTCTAACTGAGGATAACAGAGAAGGAAGGAATGTTCAACTTCCAACTTCACAAGATCATGGCTGGCCAGCATGAACTGGCAGGTGTCCCCTCTATGAAGGTAGTGGATGCCAACTCAACTGGCACCAGGACTGTAGGACTCAGCCAGGGCGGGCTGAATTCCAGCTCTAATAGCCCTGAGGTGGCAGTGGTGTTACTTGGTCAGGGCCAACAGTAGCAGAGCCCTGGTTTGGCAAAAAGATGACTATATTCATTCAAGAAAACATGTAAAATGCCTCTTGCGAATTTGCGGAAAAGTTTGGAGGTGGGTGATCCCCAGGGAGTTGGGTTTCCCACATGTGTAAGTCAGAGAACTTGGATGTTCCTGTTGAGATGACTGTACTTGTGTGTACAGGCCAATGAAACATGGGGCATTTGGGTTACTGGTTACTCTTACTTTCTAATGGGCATAATGACAGATCAACTTGCTACTTAAATACGAATTTCCAAGACCTCAGTGCCAAGAGTGAAATTCTGATTCCTTCTCCCCATAAAGTCTCCATTTCTAAAAATGAGTTCTGGCTTCTAATACAAGGTAGCAGACTAAATCCAAATGTTTACCCTACTTTATCCCAAAATACCATTGTGATGACAACAAAGAAAAACAAAAGAGAATAACTGAACTTGAGAGGAAGGGGAAGAAGAAACATCAGCAGACCAGAAAGAGCGATGAATTTCTGGAAGATGGGAGGCAGGAGGGCACACTGAGTGGCGTCCTGGAGTGCAGCGCGGTTCCTGGAGGAGCGGTGGGTATTGGAGTCACTCCTCCTGGGTGAGCCAGAGAGGCTCCAAGCACAGGGGTAGCAACAGGGAGCAGGAGGGAGTAAAGATGGGGAGAAACAGAAGTGGTTTATTGAAGGGTTGTTTCTGGACCCTTTACACAAAGTTTAATCTGAGACTAAGGTCCCCACGGCCCACAACTGTGGGGAGGGGCCTTAGTCTCAGATTAAAATCAGATGGTTGCTCTCTAAAGAAAATATTGTTTGGGGAGATCAAGGGAACTGAGAGTGGCTGCGGGTACCCAGAGCTTTATTTTGGCCTGATAAAGAGAGATAAAGAGGCCTGATAAAGAGGCACCCTGAAGAGAGCCTGCCAGTCGACATGCCCTACGGGCACACACATTTCTTACAGTCAGCCCTTTCTTTTAGGGAAAGGCCTGGAGGGAAAACTGCGTGAGCCACATGTAGAAGCTGTCCAATTCCCACAAGCTTCTCTATTAGGATAACGTGTGAGGAAGGATGGGATAAGATGTCTAGCAATTATTCAGTGGCTTAAGACACATAAAAATTCATTTGACTACACGGCAGCCATCCATCCAGTTGGTGGCTGGCTCTTCTCCTGAGTCGTTCTGGGAGGGCAGCTCAGCCGTCACCCACCCATGGTGTCCAGGGTCTCTTCAGCCTGCAGAAAGGGGGAAGGAGATGAGGGAGTAGCCATGATCATGCTCTTAAAAGCACCCACCTGAAAGAGGCTCGCTGCTTCGGATAGAACACTTCACTGCAAGGGCATCTGGGGAATAGTCCAACCATGAACCGGGAAGAAGGGTTGTTGCTGGTACACACACAGCCGGCTCTGCACAGACGCAGCAAAGGACCAGACATTCAACGGTAATTAACAGCACCGGAAAGCAGGAACAGGGCAGAAAGAGAACAACCAACCTCAGTTCAGTGAACAGAAGCTTCAGAAAGTCCATCTAGAGCTTTGAAAAGGTATGGCATCTATTTTTCAAAATATATTAGCCTGCTATGAAAAAGAAGAACCCAAAGGACAAGGAAGAATCATAAAGTGTGATGCCTGGAATTTTAAAATTCAATAAAAGGGTAGATGATAACGTTGGTTGTCAGTTTTGAATTTTTAAAATAAACTTACAGAAAAGCCCAGACTTAATTATAGTTAAAGAAGAGAATATAAACGTCATGGATGGGGCTTCCCTGGTGGCGCAGTGGTTGAGAGTCCGCCTGCCGATGCAGGAGGGGACACGGGTTCGCGCCCCGGTCCGGGAAGATCCCACGTGCCGCGGAGCGGCTGGGCCCGTGAGCCATGGCCGCCG
>NC_041226.1:66316212-66327721 GCF_002837175.3 Physeter macrocephalus
CACAGCAGTGAGAGGCCCGCGTACCGCAAAAAAAAAAAAAAAAAAAAAAAAAAAAAAAAATCATGGATGTTGTAGGCAGAAAGGTGGAAGGACAGGTAGTGTTCTCATTTCCTCAAATCCCATGGTAGGAGGTCAGGACACACAGTCTAAAGCTGGTGGATCCCCCCATATAGAGGATTAGTTATGTTATTCTAATGGATAAAATTAATTAGTAGAACTGAAAATAAACATGTGAGATTGGGGGCGGGGTGGAGACAGAGAAGAGAGTACTTCAGGTGAGCTTTCAGATCTGTCGTTCCATACAGCTTAAAGTTGACAAGTCAGGAAAGACAGGTATAAGCAACATAAGCAGACATGTGGAGGTAATCACTAGAAAAAGACAAAAGAGACAAGTGGTTAAAAGTGGTTACCTTTGGCAAATGGGACTAAACTACAAAGGGGGTGGAAGGTTTTGCTTTTTCTTTTATACCCTTGGATATTTTAATTTTCATGACATTTTTCTTGCATTGAATAAGTTCTGGAAAGGCACAAGCCGCTAACACTAGTTATTCAGGTGAGTTGGAAAGAGGGATATTTGTGGAAGGGGTGGAAAAGTTTAACCTTTTTTTTTTCATTTTTTGCTTGCCTAGACTATATTTTTACAATAGCAATTACTAGCTTCGTAGTGAAATATTTTATTACAATTTTCAATGTCACCCTCCCCCATATTTCAGTTGGTTTAGGAGAGGAACAGACCCTTTTCAACTGTAAAGAGCCTCAGCGCACTAGTCAGAAAGTTGTAGGCAGCCTGTCCAGAACTCTGGCGTGAGCACTGTGAACTTCAGCTTCACCGCTAACCGTGTCTATTCTTGTGCGGAATTGTTCTCAGAGGATGCTGTGTCCCACTTCCTGTAGGCATGCTTTACAACTTTAATTGATTAGTTGTGCCAATGTAACTTATTGCATTATTATGTCCTGTAAAGGCTCTAGAGGTGTACACTGTTCTTTTCCGGTGCTATCACCCAAGGACGTTTGGGGCAGGATTTTTAAAGAGTTATGTTTAAAGTGCAACAGTGCTAATTTTTCAACATCGTTAACTTTTAACAATTTATTTCAAGCTGTGATGCGTATGAGTGAGATTGAATGCCAGAGGGCCAGCTTTTATGGGTCTTGTTTTAATAATCATATGGTAATGTTTTTATTAATACCATTTTGTAACCGAAGCCGTGACTTTGACTGATTTTGTTTAATGACCATATAACTTCCACAGATATCAGGACCTACCGTAGGCCAGAAAAGATCGGAGAGTTCAGAAAGGAGTAGCTGCAGGAAGCAAAAACACATTTTTACACAGTTTTTCACTTTAAAATGTTTCTTCCTTACTAGAAAGTAAATATTATTTCTATTTCATAGCTGTCAAGAGTTGATGAGATCACATGACTCTCCACTTTACTACAGTGGAAGTCCCCTGAGGGCCGGGGTGGTAGGTCTACTAATTTCCCTGGTGCTGGCACTGAGGACATTCAATAAATATTTGTTGAATGAATAACTCTATACACGAATGAATGGATGAATGAATGAGTCGTAGATAGACTTCAGTTTCAAAGTCTCTATCCGGTTCTCATGCAGAAGCCCACACCACCTCTCCTATCACAGCCACAAGATTACCAAAGTGAAATCTTAAATGTTTAAGGCCTCCAAATGCATAGACTGACCCCGGAAGATTTAGTTTCCAGTGTTGATCAAACGAAGCCATAGGGACTGCCTCGCCTCCTCCATGAGTGGCGTTTATGACAAATAGATTTCATATGCTAGACAATCCATTCTTAAGCGTGTGAATTTATTTCAAAGTTTAGATTGTAAATAGGGCACCACGGAAACCGTAAAAATGAAGATACGGTGATTTACAGGAAAATGTGTGTTTAAATCAGAATATCTCCTTAGGTGAAAACGTATCACCAACCAAACAGATTTTATCAAGGGGCAGATTCAGAGGTAATGAGGGGCTGACTGGTGTGAGAGATAAACTTGAGTAATGGCTGGCAGGTCTATTGAATTTGGACATTCATGAGGATTTCCTCCCAGCAATTCCTTCTAGAACATGCCCCAAAGGGAGAACTGCTCTACCAGCCTGATACCTGTGAACCTCCGCAGCTTTGCAATGAAGTCTTTAAGAGGGCAGTACTAAAATCAGCCCAACTCCTCTGTAGCCCCCATTTCCCCAGCAGCATCACAGAGCCCTCCTACCAGGGATGGAAGTGGAAATTGTTTATCCCAGGCACCCTGAACACCATGACAAAACTGGAGGCCCCTTTTCCCACAGCTTGAAGGGCAGAGAGGATGTCCTGGAGCCTCAGACCTTCCACTGGGCCCCTTCTTTGGGTGTCCAACGAGAACATGGCGACATGTGTCTTGCCCTACCAGGACCCCTTGGCGTGTCTTCCATAGCCTGGAAGCCTGTTGGTGGTATATCTTGGAGAGGAACACTAGATCAGTGAGAAGCATTCTGAGTTGTATTCTAACTCCTTCCTCACTGTCCCATCCCTTAATTAATAGCTAGGGGGGATCTGACAGGTTTACCTCTGCACAGAGGCTCCTTGGCAGGGCTCCAATACATACAAGAAGGCACACCCTTAAATATAATGTAGTCAAAGTGCTATTAAATTAATTACAGCGTTTATCATAGAACTATTTACAAGGTAAAATCATGCAACGTAAAACATTAAAGAAACGTGATAGACCTACTAGAGCATGGACTTGAGGACATGGGGAGGGGGAAGGGTAAGCTGTGACGAAGTGAGTGAGTGGCAGGGACATATATACACTACCAAATGTAAATTAGATAGCTAGTGGGAAGCTGCCGCATAGCACAGGGAGATCACCTCGGTGCTTTGTGACCATCGAGAGGGGTGGGATAGGGAGGGTGAGAGGGAGGGAGACACAAGAGGGAAGAGATATGAGAACACAAAAAAATAAAAATAAAAAAATAAAAAAAATAAAAATAAATAAAGAAATGTGATTACACAGAAATGGAAGGGAGAACGTAGGGTATCAAATACAAAGCACTTGATTAATCAGTTGGCTCTGACAACTGGGTTAGTTAGGTTTATGCAGATGAGCACAGAGTTGGAGGCTACCTCCTTGGGAAAAATCAGGCATCTTGGGATCTAGGGGCTTACCAGTTCTTTATTTTCTCTTTATTTTAGCAATAAAAGCAAATACATTTTTTTTTCTCTAAAGGAATGGAGCCTTCCCATAGAATCATTGCAGTTGTCAATCATTTGTATCTCTCTAAATCACAATGAAGGATATTACTAAGTGTTAGCAACTGTGATAGGATCTTAGTGCATAGACTAAAAACCAACCTTATCCTTTAAATTAAAGGAAACACTACCGACTACTTTGCAGTATTTCCTGTACACAACTTCCAACAATGTGCAGGGTTTGTTTAGAATTATGAGGACTTTTGTTGCACCATTCACTCTGTCTTATTCATGTCTCCAAATCACTCAGAACAAGATGTTTAGACTCTATTAATTCAATTCACCCACAGAGCGACTATTGTCTCCTTCAATTTTTAAGGCTTTTCAAGTATGTCTCCAATTGGACATCCTCCTATTTTGATCCTATTCAGCCATTCACTCAAAAGACAGCAACTCCATTCTTCCAGTTGCTCAAGCCCCAAATCAGGAGTCATCCTGATATTCCCTTTTTTTCACGTCCCACGTCAAATCCTTTAAGAAGTCCTGTTGGGTCTACCTTCAGAATATACCCAGAAACATGGGTTAGTTAATTTCCCAGAGCTTCAGTTTTCCCATCTGCAATATTGGGATAACAGTGTTATACCCACCCCACAATGGGAAGATTAAATGACATTGCAATAATGCAGGATGGTGAATGTTCATTAAGTGTTCACAACTAGCCTATCACCATTAGCAGGCTTACACGGCAACTAAAGTTATATGGTATATGTCATACTTTTGTGAAATGCTGAAAGATTCAGATGAGTAGTAAGAGATACCAATGACATACTAATGAAAGAAATGCTAGTTTGGTAAAGAACATGAAAATAAATCCAGTGCTATTTGAAGTTTGGAAAATAAAATTAGCCAAGAGAAGCACAGATATACTTAAAAAGACAAATAAACAAAACATTAAAAAATAATGTTGGCAGACAGGTACTTGCACATCCAAGCCAGGGATGTTCATGGAAAAGCCAAAATAAACTTACGAATTTTGGCAAACTATTATATTTTAAAAGAATATACCCAAGATCTGAGCACCTGTCATCACCCGAGTTTATGAGTCATTCTTGGAAAATTCTACTTCCCCACATTTTCCAAATCTTCTATAAAGAATATATGTAACTTTTACTGTACAGCAGAAATTAACACAACAGGGCTTCCCTGGTGGCACAGTGGTTAAGAATCCGCCTGCCAATGCGGGGGACACGGGTTCGAGCCCTGGTCTGGGAAGATCCCACATGCCGGGGAGCAACTAAGCCCGTGTGCTACAACTGAGCCTGCGCTCTAGAGCCCGAGAGCCACAACTACTAAAGCCCTCAAGCCTAGAGCCCGTGCTCCGCAACAAGAGAAGCCACTGCAATGAGAAGCCTGCGCAACCCAACGAAGACCCAATGCAGCCAAAAGTAAATAAATAAATAAAAATAAAAATAAAAGAAATTAACACAACATTGTAAATCAACTATAATTCAATTAAAAAATCTTTTAATTTAAAGAATATATGTAACTTTTAAAATAGTACTTTAAAAATACTTGCTTTAATGAAAAGGTAACAGCAGCTCTATATTTTTGAGTTAACAAAGATTCTAATAAAAGAATAAAACACTTCAGGTTTAACCTAGTTTGCATTTATTATATTAAAGTGTGACATTCTCAAAGGTTAAAAGTTGAGCCAGTTTCCACCCAAGAAAATAAAATCTCAATTTACTTGTAATTTTTAAGGTAAGTGAAAAATATCAACTCTTAGGAATTAGTAATTTACACTTATTTTTTTTAAATGAAACTTATCCTCCACGTACATGATGTTATACAGGTTTCTGGGGGGTGAAGTTGGTGTGGGGAGGCACTCTTTTTATAATGTGTTTTGTTGTTTGGTTTCAGCTTGTAAGTTATATTATTAAATATGTTTATAAAATTTGGGGTATATAAAACTAATAAAAATAATCCTCAGTATGGTTTTTCCCATAGATTTGCCTTTGAAGTGCAGTGCTGTCGTTTAGGTAGTCTCAAGTCTATATTTATTCTATAATTTTAAAATATAAAATTTAATAACTTAATAGTAGCAACTTGAACGGTAATTTTAATTGTGAAACTGCTCTTCCTCTTGACATCACAATTCAGTATAGTTAGGCTTTGAAAATCAGGGCATGAAAAAGGGCAAGTGCACTCAGATTCTATTCTCAAATACTATTTTATGACAAATGATTTTCATGACCTTTGCCCTTTGTCCTTAGAGCTCTCATCAGGTGTATCAGTAGCCTGAACTTGCTGGTAAATATCCCAATGAAACAGCATCAATCCTATGCTTATACTACATTGGATGCTTTCAACTGTGTAGGGATGAGATAAGAAATATGCATTCTCGAAGTTCAAAAACATGTATTGAGCTCCCACTCTGAGTTCTTTCAAAAACATGTATTGAGCTCCTGCTCTGTGCCAGGGACTGTGCTGGTTGTTTCTACCCACACTGCATCATTCAATACATGTGAGTATTAAATCCAGGAGCAAGGAGTTAAGACCACCATATTCCACAGAGGGACAAAGGAGGTAGCAATATCAGTCTTTGAACCCCAGTCGTCCAATTCTAAGCCCACTGCGCACCATTCAAAAGCTGGGGTCACACACAGCAGACCAGGATATCCTATCATTCTGAAGATAGGAAAGCAAAATAAATTGAGGTCTTGCAGACTTGTTTGCAGGGATGCTGGTGCCTTATGCCATTAGGCTGCTTTGTTCCCAATTCTCTTCTGGCTATCTGTAGGCCAACGAGAAGACAGAATCAGGGAGGGGAGGGCTCTTCAGGGTTGAAAGCCTTGTACAGCCCCTGTTGGTGGGAGGGATGGGGAAGCCCACAGGCTCAGTGGTCCAGATGTCAGGGTGAGTTCATGTGCAGGATCAGGCTATAAGCAGCAGAAACGTGAGGCCCAGTTGACAGTTTTTTGGGTGTTAGAGCAGATTCAATTTATTTCTTTCAACAAGAGTCTTGGTGCTGGCAGTAGGCATTTTCTTGGCAGAACAGTAAATGGTAGAAAATGGCCTTTTGTTTAATCGCTGAATAAAAGAAAGGTCCTGATGAGACTCCTCCTGCCTATTGTGAGGATATTGGTGAGGATATTGTCCATTACACTGCACAGAAAATAATTTTCTTAGGCAGAATTTTTTTCCCCCAGTCTTAGTATCAGAAATCGTTTACTACGGATGCTGTGACTCATGTCGCTGGTCAGGGCTCCCACTTCACTCTGGGACTTAAGGAAAGATTAGAGCCACATTTAGGGCCCACATTATCAAGTACACAGAATTTGAAAGTAAGTGTTTTTATATTAGCCTCCTTCCTTCCTAACTCCTAACTTTTAATTTCTCATCTAAATACATTTTCTTTTAAGTTGTTATATTTTTGGAATCTCCCTAAATGGCCTCGGTTCTCTTTGGAAACAAGGCAAGATACAAACGCACACACATATGTGTCCATGCAAAGATGCTGCTGGTCGGAGAAGGTCCACAGGGGTGAGGGATGCTGAGGCCAGAGTCTGGCCTCCCCTCACTGGCATCCCCCCGAAATCCCTTCTATAGGAGGCCTGGGAGTTTGCATCTCGCTTTCTAACACCCTCAGAGGAAGTCGTCAATCTGATGATCAAGTGAGACAGTCCTAGCGTTGGATTTGGAGGCCACTGGGGGGAAGATGTGAAATCACAGAAAGGGCATGGGGGGAAGGCTCCCACCTGGCTGTGACTGAGCCGTCTGTGAATCTTGGCTCTGCCACGTCCCATGTGTGTGACCTTGAGGAGATTCCCTGACCTCTACTAGCCTCAGTCTCCTCATCTCTAAACAGGAATAATAGTTCTCTACATAACAAAGTTGAGGTATAGGAGATAATATTTATACAATACCTACCCTAGTGACTGGTTCATAAGAAAGTAATAAATATATATTCACATTATTTAACCATCATCATCAACCCAAATAAGAAAAATTGACATTTACAGAGCCTCAGTGACTTCATCTGACATATGTGTATATATGTGTATTTATATGTGTGGATACACACATGTATGAATATATATATATATACACACACACATAACATCTCCTAAGCTGTCTATTACAATAAGAAGACCCATCTCTGTCCTTAAGGGTCTCACAGTAATGCAGAGAAACAGATATGTAAGCAAGTGTGTTCCTATAAAACAGAGCTGTGACCAAGTACTCTGGAAAAACCGTGAAGTTGGCAAGACAAGGGGAACAGGGCGGGATGCAATTAGCTGAAGCAGAAACGGAGGAGAACCCAGCTTCCTTTTTCAGATGGGATTTTTGAAGTGTGGCTATTCACGTATGTTTGGAACCTACAAGAAGGGAACAGGCTAAATGGACTCCCCTACTCCTGGATTCTATGCAAGGTCTGGCCCAGGAGAAGCAGGACCCTCATCCTCCAGCAGATTTTGCCGACTGAACCCCAGGGATCGACAGGGTGTAGCAACCAGATGGAGGCCCCCAGCCCAGCTGTCCTGGTTGCCCACTCCCCAGCCTGCTAGGGAGGAGCCTCCAATGTAGGCCTGGCTTCTCGACGGCTCTACCAAGCACCCCTGAAATTCACTGAGGAAGGAAAGCAATGGAAAAGCATTTGTAGTTATCAAAGTAAGAAACATACCTCTTGACATCAGAAGCACATGCTCCAGAACCATCTTCCCATATATCCTGCCATGTATACCCTCCCCTACTCCCCACCAGGTCCCAAATTCCTTCCCCTGAAACACATAGAAATGCACAACAAAATTACTCTTTGGTGTTTTATCCTAGAGTGACTTGCTCTTTTTATTACCATTAAAATAAGTAGACACTAGTTAATGCATTCCTGCAACTCTCAAGAAATTCTTTTTCTAGTGCTTAAAATCTAAATCCCAAGTGCATCTTTCTCCTATTTTATGGCGCTCAGAAATATAGAACAGTTAGCCATTTTATTCTGTGAAGGGCTCTTTGAATGTGGCAACACTGATTTTCACAAGATCTGTTGAGACTTGGACTTCTTTGAAAGAAAAATTACTGGTTGACACAAGGCATTATGAATTTACTTCCAAGAAATATCTGATGAGTCTTGCTTTACACATACTTACAAACATAGGCGGACGCACATATTATAGCTACACACTTTTAGCAATATCATTGGATTACCGAGTTTGAATGGGAGTTTAAAACAACTGTCTAAAAGAATCAAGAAATTAATACATTTTTATCCATCTCACTTAGACTATTTTTAAAATGTAAACCTTTGCTTTATGTATTTCCTAGAGAAATATCACAATTTATGATTATTTTAAAAGTTAAGACCAAAATAGACTAGAAAATATTGGAGGAAAACCAACAATTTAAAAGCAATTGGAAATAGAGACACAGATGTAGAGAACAAACGTATGGACACCAAGGGGGGGAAAGTGGGGGGGGGGATGGTGGTATGATGAATTGGTAGATTGGGATTGACATATATACACTAATATGTATAAAATGGATAACTAATAAGAACCTGCTGTAAAAAATAAATAAATAAAATTCAAAAAAATAAAAGCAATAGGAATGAAGACAATTAAGAGTGTTATTATGCAGATATTGCAATAAAGCAATATTTGCTTTGGCGACTCATAATAACATTAGGCATTTGAACTGAAACCAGTGAAAAGTTATGTGATGGGAAAACAACTGATCTTGGTTTTTATGTGCACATTCTCCTTTCCTGAAGTTTCTTCTTGTTAAATAAATTTCTGTATACCTCTTAAATAGTTTGTGTTGCATCATGGCAAATTAATAGTTTAAAATAATTATTGACAAATGTAATATGGCTCTACTGAATAGTTCTATGCAATTTTAGCCATATTAATTAACACAAAATATAACAATATATTTAAGAAAAATATGTAAGAATCATAAATAAATCTTCTGATATTGTTAGGCTATGTCAGACTTTTAAAATTGATTTATAGCAATATAATTTTCTTTTCCTTCCTACAGCTTTGTTTGAAGAACTCTGTTTGATTTTATTCTATTTAACTCAACTTAATTTTTAGCAAATCACCACATATTAGAAATGATAAAATTTTGTGGTTATAAAGGGACTTAATAATCATGACGTGGGAATTGAGGGTGGATTTCCTTAAAGACTGAAAACCAGATCTTTTCCCTCTAACAATTGGTTGTGTATACCCCAGTCTCTTAACTATGGCTTATTAAATGTTTAAGAAAATCTGTATCATAAAATTGCTATAGAAGGCCAGATAATATCCTAAAGGATCAAAGTAATACATCAAGTGACAATTTGAGAAAAACCACATTGCTTCTGCATTCATGTGTCTATGTGTGTGTGTGTGTGTGTGTGCGTGTGTGTGTGTGAAAATACTACTGAAATAAAAATTTTGGTGATGTCCTATACTATTAACTAATAATTTATCAGAACTAACTTTTCTAGACTGATAGTTTTTCCATACTAAAAAATAGCAACATTATTTACTTAGGTGTTGATTATGATCTCAGATTTCTGCCCAGAGTTTAGTTGCCCTAAACACTGATGTATCATATAGAAGAGCTGAACCTGATCAGCCTGTTCATTTACTGAGTGAACAGACAGAAGAAATTGTTCTAGAAACTGGTGAAGTCTGATGGACCACATTCTGTAGTTGAAGGAAAAGTAAAAATTAGGTAGTTTTTTAAAGCAATTTAAGCAAAAGTGATAGTGGATCAGAGTAAAGAAGGCACAGGAGAGAAGAACAGAGTCCTGAGAAGAGGGAACGTACTCTGAACGATCTATGCCGCCGCTCCTGGCGCTTAAACTTTGGAAACCTGGCTCTACTATGGCAAACGGGCAGCATGTTAAATATCCTTTTAGAATCTAGGTCCATTGTGGTTTCCATCAAATTCCACAGCCTTTCGGGAACACCCATTCATTCAGGGGGTTTAACCCATCTATTCAGTGCACGCCATTATCCAAACTCATTCATTCTAGCTTCATGACTGGGAGATATTTAGTCATATTTGCTCAGTATCCTTTCAGTTATACAGTGAGCGTTAACTATCAGAAAATCTTTAAGCCAAGCACAGTTTATCTTAGACAGTTTTCATAGCACTTCTTACTGTCTATTTTCATAGCACTTCTTACTGTCTATTGATTGTGGATGAATGCTCATTGTCTAACTCGGTGCCAGGCACATGGAAGGAGCTTGAAACATATTTGCTGAAGGAATGAAAGAATGAATATCACACACACACACCCCCTTCCCCTCATCCTCCTCTCTTTCCATGCCTGAGAGCCAGTAGCAAGGGGCAGTGTCCTCTTTGGGACACAGCTTTTGGCTCAGACGTGTCTTTAGACTGAACACCCATCTTGGGCCCATTGTCTCAGGGCCACAAGTCTATGGTGGCAACTCTTTGCACAAACAACTGAATCCATATCCATCTAATTATTAATAGATGATGATGTATTACTATATTTTCCCCTCCATTATGCCCTCTGTAATGACAGTGACTTAATTCAAGGTGGTATGGAAAAGCCACTCAGAGCTAGTTACCTTCTCCACTGAATTCCCTGAATGGGCATCATTCTTCTGCCCGACTGTCTCTGCCACCTAAACTGGAAGCTCCTGAAGAAGACAATATTTTTTTAAAGTTATGTTTTAGTCATCTGTGTAAACTCCTAACACAGCTTTTGGTCTATCAGGAAATAATCTTAAGAAACCACTTCCTGAAAGGTTGTGATGTATCTGGTACGTCACATCCACTCTCCAGTCCACAATCCAGGCAATGGGGAGACATGAGGACCCTCATTTCCAGATAAGACATCTGAGATTCAGAGGGTTTAAGTAACTTGCCCAGGGTCCAGTAGATGTATGAGCTGGGACTGAAATCCAGATCTACACAACTCCAAAGCCTTGGTTTCTCCCACTGCATGGTGCAGCCATCCCTACATTATGGATGCCTTCCACGGACTGTATTTAAGACATGTTACATTCTAGGTACTTAGGGAACAAAATAACATTACAATGTGGTCATCCTCAGAAAGCTTGTAACTAGGACATCCTTGGCATGCTATGTGATTGGACACAAGATACAGGCCAGTGCCTACCACAGTATAAGAGTTCAATAAACATTAAATTACAGAATGAAATCCTCACGAACAGTTGGAGAAAACAGCAGTGTCAGGAACCTGAGCATTATCAGGACTATCTGGATAGAATTATATATATATATATATATATATATTTATATATATATATATTTTTTTTTTTTTTTTTTTTTTTTTTTTTTTTTTT
>NC_041226.1:66327748-66387165 GCF_002837175.3 Physeter macrocephalus
GGGCTTCTCACTGCTGTGGCCTCTCCCGTTGCGGAGCACAGGCTCCGGACGCGCAGGCTCAGTGGCCACAGCTCACGGGCCCAGCCGCTCCGTGGCATGTGGGATCCTCCCGGACCGGGGCACGAACCCGTGTCCCCTGCATCGGCAGACGGACTCTCAACCACTGCGCCACCAGGGAAGCCCTGGATAGAATTATATTTTGATAAGGAAGTTACTGGTCATAGTTGAAATAAACTTCTAACACAGTATGACCATGGAAAGGAGCCAGCCTTGTCTGCTCTATGCTACTATTATTAACCCCACAGGGTTTCTTAATCATGGCTGCTGAATGAATATCATAGTATGATTATGCAATGCAGTGGAATGCTGTCTCAAATGAGTCGGTGAGTTGAGTGGTTCAAGTCCATGCCATAGATTGACTTGATAATCACTTTCCAAATGCTGCATGAGAGAGTCAAACACTTATTTTTTACCTGTTACTTTTGTGAATGAGGATTCTTTACTAGGGAGGAAAACAAACCTTTAAAATAGATGTATATCTAACTTCAACTGCAAGTGTTTTCACTGAGGAACGAGCTCAAAAGTCAAGGACAAACTTGTACCTGGATGCTTGGCTTGATTCTTTTGACTTCTTTGAGAGGGGCAGAATTTTTTTAACAGACTTTTAATTTTAGCATAGGTCAGACTTACAGAAAAGTTGCAGAGGTAGTACAGAGAATTCCCACCCAGTCCTCATCCAATTTCCTCTAATGTTAACATTTCACATTACTATGTCTCATTTATCAGTTATGGAAAGACTGCCCACCTGGCAGAGCCTCCTGCAGGGAGTTTAAATGTAAGGTAGAGAGAAAAGAGTTCAAAATGGACATAGGAGAGTGACTGAGTAGTACAGAAGTCTGAAAGTAAAAGCCACAAAGCAAATAAACTGAATTCAAATCGACTGAATATCTTGTGAAAAAATGGAATCGTGACAGCAACCTCACACCATACACATAAGTTAATTCCAGCTGATTTTAGATATATCCATGGGAAAATTAAAACAGTAAAACTGCTAGAAGATAACATAGGAGAATATCTTGATCACAGAAGAAGCATAGATTTCTTAAGTGAAACATAAAGGAAAATATTAATAATGTGACCCTCATTGAAATTAAGAACTATTGTTCATGTGAAGACACCATTTGAGAGTAAAGAGAAAATATTTCCAATTAATATATTTGACCAAATACTTATATCCAGGATATATAAGGAGCTCCTTATCAATAAGAAAAATCAATAAGAAAAAAAAAAGACAACCCAAATTTCTAGAAAATGAACAAAAGACTTGAATAAGCATTTCCTAAAGTAAGGAAAGCCAAGTAGCAAATAAACATTTGAGGCACTCAACCTTATTACTCATCAGGGAAATACAAATTAAAGCTACAATGTGATACTATGTATACCCACCAGAATGACAAGTTGTTTTTAAACCAAGAGTTCTGAATATGGAGCATGGATGTGGAGCAACTGGAACTCTCATGCACTTCTGGGGGACCTGTAAATTGGTTTACTACTTTGGAAAACAGACCATATCCACTAAAGCTAGTTTTATGTATAATATATGACCCAGCAATTCCACTCCTAGGAATATACCCAGCGGAAATGTGTACACATGTGCACCAAACGAATGTTCAAAATGTTCATAGCAACACTACTCCAAAAATTTTAAATAACTTAAAATTGGAAATAACCCAAACATTCATTAACAATAAAAATGGATAATTTTATTATGTGATTTTTAGCATAATAAACTAATGAAAATAAAACACAGCTAAGCAGCACAATATGAATGAATCTTACAAATGTAATGCCAAGTAAAATAAGCCAAACAAAAAAAGAGTACATATTGTATGTACTTATTTACATTAAGTTCAAAAACATGCAAAACTAATTTATTATGATCGTAGAAGTCAGAATAGCGGTTACTTTTGGCGGATAATGACTGAAACGGGGCATGAGGCAGACTCCAGGATTCTGGTAAATGTTCTATTTTTCTAATTCAATGGTTGCATCGTTGTTTTCTCTTTGTAAAATCCATCCAGCTGCACACTCATGATTTGTACACTTTTCTGTATGAACTTGTAGAACCTGAATCTTAGGGTCAGAATATGACACTAATTGGTGAAAAACCTCCAAGTGAAAAGTTTATGAAACTTGTTAACCTATGTTAAAGTGATCCAGAAAACATGTATTAATGGCCTTAACTTTTAATAACAGAATAAAGATGATAAACAATGGGTTACAGATCTCTTTATTGATAAACATGCACAATTAGGCTGCTAAAAGCCTGAAAACAGTCAACCCTGGCACGTGTGGCTGCAGTTCCATCCATTAGGCCTGAGAGAAGAAGAGGAGACCACCTTTTGGCTGCAGTAGCTCTTGTTCACCTGAGCCCAGAGGACCCAATGACCCCCATCTCTTGTAATCCCAAAGACAGTTGTGTAGACACAGAGACGAAGAGAAGCTAGGTCACAAGGATGTCACTCTAGAACCACTCTGGTCCCCTAATCTATTTCTTTGCTTCTTTCCTTCCCTGATAATCAGTGCCCATCATCTTAAGTGACCCCGGTATGTCATTATTTTCTAAAATCTTAAGGAGCCTCACTAAAACCGAAAGGGATTAGAGTTGGAAGAAGGAAGATTCTGAATTAGATTCTGTAAAGGAAAAACCTGGAAACATGTCATTTTCACAAGCATCGCTAATCATCATCATGGCACTGATCAACATCCCTTGTATCCTCTGAAGGAGTTCCATTCCTCTACAAGGCAGGGGCTTCTAAAATGGGCTTATATTCTCCATTTATTCACTGTTGAAAATTATGCTCCAATAAATACTTTTGACCATTAACTTTTGCCATCTCTGATTATTCCCTTTGGACAGATTCTTAAATGACAAACTAGTGTAAAAGGCATGAACATATGCTTTATTAAAATGTTTTAAAATATGCATTATTTCCAGCTTGCTCTCTTAAAAAATTGAACCAATTTATAGACATGCATATATTTAGTGAGTGTTCTTTTTACTACATCTTCACTAACATTAACATTTTAAATGTTTGTTTAGTTGATACCTTAAATAAGGTATCAACTAAGCAAACATTTTCTTTGTTGAAGTTCTTTGTTGATGAGAAGATCGAACACTTTAAGAAATTTTGATGTTGTTTAAGGAAATGATTGAAGCACTACTATATGATGTTCTTGTAAGGAATATTTAAGTCAGAACTAAGTCAACAACAATAAAGCGGAAGGAGGGACTCATATTTGCGTGACACCCGTAATTTAAGGGAGATGACAATTTTAATTATTTACTTCGTCTTTATGCCTGAACAATGACCTCCAGCATCTCTTAGATGGGGTTGCAATGAGTCTTTTAAATATTTCACCAGAGATTTGTGCCTGGTCTGCTTAAGTAGTGGTGGATATTTTTAAATTCACCTTACAGGGAAAAGTTGATTCCTGCTATTTTCTTTTTCTTTTTTTTTTTTTTTTTTGCGGTACGTGGGCCTCTCACTGTTGTGGCCTCTCCCGTTGCGGAGCACAGGCTTCGGACGCGCAGGCTCAGCGGCCACGGCTCACGGGACCATCTCAGGGTTCTGCAATTTATCTGAGAGCTCAGAGAACTACCAGAAATACAAGAAAATGCGACCCAAATTGCCATTGCAATTTACTTGTCCAAGGAAGACTCCCTACATGAGACCGTTTGCTTTCGCATTTTGGACAGAGAGGATATAGACAACTGTTTCTTCTCAGAAACTCATAAAACAAATCTAGTGAAGAGTTGGCAGTTTCCTAAGTAACTAACCTGTTGAATGTACTCCTAATGGAAAAGCTCACAAACCCACTTTTTAGAGTCATTTTCCCTGGGACTGGCTGGCCGATGTATTAAGCTTTATGGAAAGGGTACAGGCATTTGAGGCCATAACAACCTATTTGGTGGGTGGGAAGTGGTCCCCAGTTTGCTGGTGGACAGAGAGGAGGGGCAGCTGCTTCCCTGACCATACATACTCCATGGCTCTGCAGGTAAATGTGTCGTCTGACCCGATCCCATGCTTGAAGCCCCCAGAGGGCCTTGACCCTGGAGGTTAAGTGGAGGAAGAGTTGGGGGCAGGGAGCAAGTCCCAGGAAACAGGGCTTGGTGCTTCTTCCACCCTGTTTTCCTGGAGGAAATTGCTACTTATGCCTGAAGCTCCTCTCTTCTAACCACCTTGCCCACCGCAGGACCGCGATGTGGAAGGCTAGAACATTGTATATGTATATGGAGGGAGACCCAGAATCTCTAATCCCACCAAAGCCTTGGAGAATAGGATCGCTTCACGGGCAGGATTTTTAAAATCAAAACGTTGTCAGCTGTGTCCTCTCGAGAAGCACACACATGTCACCTGCCGTCGCTGGAGTGATTCGTTTGCTGCACGCAAGGTTGCCCCTACGCGCTGAAGAGTTTGCAGCTATCTTTGGGGTGTGACTTGAAGACTGAGAGGTCATCCAGTCCCCGTCCCAGAAACAACTCCGTTAGAGTAAGTTCTTCTAGAGGAAGTATTGGCTCCCGAGAATCTTCTCGAGGTATCACTGTGCTAGGAGAAGGAGGCTATCACCCCCTTCCCCATTCAGACAATTAGCATCTCAGCTTCGCTAGCTGCCACCGGGCATGACGATGGACCTGTAGAGGTCCTTGGGTACCTGGAGCTTTGTAGGACAAACCTCTCCCTAATGATTTTCTTTGGGCCAATTCTAGATATCCATTTTAAGTCCATCAAGTAAATGAGGACTAATCCTGAAATATATCTTAAATTCTTTTGATGAAAAGGTAGACTCTGTCATCTTCATATTTAATACAAGTGAATTAACGAGAAGCCATTGGAATCTGCTCAAGTGCTGAGCACAGCAGGGCTGTGTGCTTGGCTAGTTTATAGGATTCTGGGATGCTTCTGCTATTCCTGTTTTGTGTTCCCACACCCACTCAATGAAGACACACATCTCAATGTAAAGTGCACTGGGCTCAAATCCTGTACATACCTTGATCTCATCACACTGACATGCAGATGTGACCACTCCTGGTTCCCCATTTCCAACCGCCGCCAATCAAGCTGGGCACCTGCCAATCCAGTTCCTGCTCTTGGTGGAGAAGAGGCACAGACTGCACGATGGAAGACCAAGAGACTTTGGGCCTCAGCACTAGGGTCCATTTGGGTACCTCGTTTGCCCTGGGCGTGGCCATTAGCAGACGGCAACTACGGAACTAAATTCAGAACTATTACCGAATGCAACTGAGGACATCCAATTCTCCAGTCCACTCACATTTAATTATTTTTATTCTTCGTCCCAGGCTGCCTTGCCCCCACAGCCAGCAAGCTTCTGAGTTACCACTGCCTCCCCTCCTAGCCAACATCAATACAGACCAATGTACACTAGCTGGAAAACAACGTAGTTCAAAAGTAAACATTTAAAAAGCCAGCTAAAATTTTTCAAAAAAAATAGTAAAGTCAGCTCTAACAGTCTTTTGTCATGTATCTTAGCTCGGTGGCACATCAACACCAACTTCCAAAAGCAACTAAGGACAGACTCTAGTAAACCAATGGATTTAAACATTTTTCCACTTCAAGTTTTGCTTTGTTTTTAGTTTGCCAGTGTGTCCGCCAATACCCAAATATGACACTTTACTAATGCTGCAGGCAGGTAAAAAAGTAATCCATATTCATTCGTTCAAAAATTATTTATTGAATGGCTATCGTAGAGTTTGGGCTCGGCGAGGGCAGGGACCTCTCCTGCCTTGGTGCTGGCCAGAAGGAGGAAGTAGGACACGGATTCAGCACATAACACAGTGTCCAGCGTTTAGGGAACTCCCCGAATCATTTCTGAATTAACAACAGAGGGTAGTGGGCTCTGTGCTAGGTGCCCGGGATGAAGAGAGAGATGTTTTCAGGAGGGTCAGAGTCTAGAGGCAGAGAAACAGGCTTTAAGCTAATTTTCCAGGCTTTCCTCAGGAGACTGGGAAAATAGTAACCAAATCACAAGGATCAGGAGATACGGATGCCAGACCTGCCTCTGTCACACACCAGCATGGTGCCTTCCGACCCAGTTACTAGGGTCCCGTCTTCTCTTTTTAAAAATAAGAGTGCTAGCTTAGATAAACCCAAAGAGTCCTTTCTAAACTTTTTTCACTGCATGAAATGAGTCAAGTTGGACCCAAATATATTTAGTGACTTTTCTGCTTTCTGTAGCATGTGGACAGATCTGCAGGATTTGGGTCGGTGTGGAAGAAACGCTCGCCTGCAAGCCGAGGCACGTGTGTCTCTTGGCCGGGCGCTTCAGGGACGAGGGGCTGTGTCCTGAGGAAGCCGCTGGCAGGAAGGAGTTATGTAAGCACTTTGCGGAAATGTCGGTGAAGCGAGACGTCTTCCGTCCTCCTGCAGCTCTGCGTTGCTGGGCAGCAGTTGGCCGGCTGTCACTGCAGTTAGCACGCAGGACAAGTGCTAGACTGTCCACCCCCAACTGCAGCTGCATCTGGAAGGACTGTCCACAGCATCTTTCTCTGCCGTTGGAGTCAGCCCAGGGCTGCTCTGATGGGAGATACCCTTCCCCACCTGCACCCTGTCCTCAGCAACCTCCCTGCTCTCTGCCCCGCAGAGACCGGAGCCTGTAGAGATGCAAAATGCCAGTGGAGGAGGGTGGCAGGCCAGGCTGGCCCCGAGGCTCGGACTTTCACTCCCATTAGCATCAAATCACACCAGTCTAATTTAAAATAAAATGCTTAGAGTTTCCCATTCTTGTACCTCTGCCTGACAAATGCCCCCATAAAGCTGTATGCAAAGCATATTCCAACAGAGATGGCACGGTGCCTATGAGGAATTCAGCCCCTACATTTTAAGTCAAATGCTGTAGGTGCCACATCATCTGATGCCTATCCCCTGGCTTCCAAAATTGAATTTCGTCCCAGCTTGCCAAACAAGCCCATTAATTACAGTATCAGGAGGTCCTGAAATTTCCTGGTTACTAAAGAGGGTACATTAAACAAACAGAACAAATCAGGATGATGTCTGGATGTGTGGCTTTTAGCATCTCAGTTTCCCCACTGGTAAAATAATGACCAAAGTATCTCAATAACCTGAGCAGAAACCTACCACAGATGCAGCTATTATTGTTGTGGTGTCATTCCAGCAAGCAGCAAAACCCATAAAGGGACACCGAATTTTCATTCGGACAAGAGTTAGCTTTAGCAGTACCGTCATTCCGAGCCATCGCTTGGGTTCTGCCGTAGGATTAAAATGTGACGGCTGCAGAAGTATCAAAAAGAGCCTCAGAATTAGAGCAAAGCACACCTACGCATCCTTACCACGGTGTAGTTAGCCTGTGGCAGTGCAGACAGAAAACTGGAAAGGTGGCAAAGGAGAAGAAAACCTCCAGTTCAAAGTAAACATCACACGTCCAGGTTAAACGGGAAAGGAAGGGTGGGTGACGTCACTGACGCAAAGCCTTCCATCTTTATACAATACCATGTAAGTTACAGGTGTACAATGTAGTGATTAAGAGTTTTTAAAAGGTATACTTCACTTATAGTTTTTATAAAGTATTGGCTATGTTTCCTGTGTTGTACAGTATATTCCCTTTTTTGAATTTTTAATTTAATTTTATTTATTTTTTATACAGCAGGTTCTTGTTAGCTATCTATTTTATACATATCAGTGGATATATGTCAATCCCAATCTCCCAGTTCATCCCACCACCACCACCACCACCCCGCCGCTTTCCCCCCTTGGTGTCCATACATTTGTTCTCTACATCTGTGTCTCCATTTCTGCCCTGCAAACCGGTTCCTCTTGAAAGAGATGAGCATAATTTCAGCGGTCCCACATCGCCAAGATTCAACAACATATTATACAAAGTTCCGTGCAACACAGCCTGGACTGATTTTAAGAAAAGCGAGAACATCCACCACGCTGGTCTGAACAGCCATCATCCCGAGCAATGTGCTGAGCGAGTCAGAGAGTGTGGGTTCAAATCTCTGTGCCCCGGTTAATAAGCAGCTGTGCTTCTGCATACTGCTGATTCCTGCCAAAGGGCTGCATGCTGTGTGCATAAATACCCAGGCAGAAGCAGCACAGTGGGACTCTTCCTTTACTTCTCTTTACACGTCCCAAGACTTGGACACTAAGATCATCTGACTGGACCTCCTTCTTCTTTGTTCCTTTCATCTGCTGTTTCAACCAAGTTTTGTGTTATGTATAGCAGACTTAACAAGTGTCCAGATGGGTCCAGATAGGGAGGGAGGGAAGAAGAGAGAAAGAAGGAAGGAGTAGGGAAAGAGAGACAGAGATTGAGAGAGGGAGAGAGAGAGGAGAGAGCAAGTTCCCTCTCTGTTCCTCTAGGAACAGATTTTTCCTGAAAAATCAGCTTTCTCTTTTACAGCCAGGCTACCTACTTTTATGTGAATCAGCACCATGGGCTCTCCAGATACTAGAAATAAAAACTACATGTCTTGCATGACTGGAAACTACTTCATAAAATAATTTATACTTGTTCTAGCGTCAGCGGCCACCAGGGAGAAACCAGGGTCATCTGCCGAAAATCCTGGGGCTAACGCGTCTGAAGGTGCTGAACAAGGGGTACGTTCTGTGCGCTTCCTGGAGCTTGTGGGGAACCTTGTGAACACTTGTGTTCAGAGTATACCGTTGCGCTGTCAAGCTCAAGGGCAGGCTGACGGGGCTTGTATTTTGAGAAGTGGAAGGGATCACTGGGATATTATTTTGGTTATATCAGAGTCCAACTGGAAGGCAAAGACAGTAGGCTCTAATTCTAATTTTACAAAACATAAAAGATGGCTCACAACTTTGTGGGTTATCAAAATAATTCTTCTTCTATTCAATAATTATTTTTAAAGGCTTCATTTTGGGAAACCACCTTCCCATAACGATATGGAAGTCACTTCAATGGATCACGACACCCAATCTGTTTTCTTAGTTGGACAGCATGAAACATCAGAAACTAAACACTATTGATATGTATGTTCCCCAAATCTGTGATTTTTTTATGCTATTTGAATACAGGACTTTAGAGATTGGAAGTAATACATATGCTACTTATTTTATACATGGCACTACAAAATTAACCAGTCAGCACACTTTGTAAAACTGCATAACATGAAACAGGAAGACCTCTGGGACATGGGGCAGAAGTAGAAACAGATTCTGCCTTTTATATTCAATGCGAAAATATTTTATTTGTGCCAACAAAGCATTACTTGTAAGACAGTTTCAGAGCTGTCGCATTTGAGGTAAATTTCACATCTTGTCCCAACCTTGCATTTTCCCTGAAGGTGGGATAATTTAAGAATAAATGTCCAGAAAACACTGCATCTATTCAGGGTGCCTCTGAAACAAGTTGTTAATAATCATGTCCCCCAGACCCTCCTTGATATGCATCATTTTCTTTGCCTGATCTTACAAAATTATTATTCTGAAAATTTCACATTAGGAAAAGTTACAGGGACTAAGAAGGTCACGAAAAGAGAAACTGGCCATTGAAAGAAAGCTGCTGAGAAGATTCCTGGTGAGACAAAAATAGGGGAGGAGAGAAAGTGCTGTCTACTGTCTGAGCTTGGGCATCCTTCGCCCTCTCCTCTGGCTCTCGTGTGTTTGGTTGTTCTCCGTACAGCTGCTAATTTCTATCCCAGGCTACCTGTGAATGGTGCTTCCTTGTTTCAGGCAGGATGGCTGCTCCAGCCCCACCCCACCTGGCTCAGGGCAGGACCAAATTAGAGGACGGCATCAGAGACCAGTCTGCTGATACTGGCTCATCAAGGTGGCCTCCTCTTTCCTGTTTCTCCCTAGTTCTATTGTGACCGTGCACACAAGGCTGCTATAGCCTCCCAAATCTGCCACCCTGCTGTGTATCTAGCCATAGAACTAGGTTTATATAGCGACCTGGGATTACAATCCTGGTTTATAGTAAGGACTGTTAGAGAAGACAGCTGACTGCTTTGTTCACCCAAGGGGGCTGCTGTTTGGACGTGCAGGTATATTTGCTTCAGGATCTGTGGCTGCTCAGGTGTATCCCAGTGTCTTTCCTGTGTGTCCTGTGTGTCAGAACCCAGAAGCAAATAGACGGAGAGCTTTATAGTAGTGTTATTTTTATAGCAAATGAAGCAAAGAACAGATTTGAGGATGGCTTTTAGTAGACCTAATTTCTCAACCATTAATTAATTTCTGAAACATTAATTAATTTCTAATTCATTAATGAATCATTGCTATAAAAGATGGTAAATCAAGAAGACCTTTCTTATCGATCTGCTGACTTCTAATCGTTAATATACACTCTACCTATTATATACACCTACACATACTCCTGCACACGTAAACACACACGTATGCCATTTGGGAAAGGTTAGATGCAGTCTCACAGTATTGTACCTTCTGCCTCCAAAATGTTCCCTGACTCCTGGAAAGAAAAGAAGGTACAACTTTGGAAGCTTTAAGTCCAAGTGTGTGATGTCATTTCCTGTACAGTCTGTGGACTGTAAATTCCAAAGAACATTAGCAACACAGTTAAAACTTACATTGGTTTTTTTACCCTGAAGCATCCTGATTTTGAGAAATAGTCTTTTGGGGCAGGGAGAAGATACAAAAAGCAGTCCTCTCTTCCAATCTGCATAGACGTCAGATGCAATTGATAAATCACTTACATTTCACCCAAAAGTGGTCGACAAAGAATTTATCGAAATGTGGCCCTTTCGGTTTAACGCCGTCTGCGTCTTTTGAAATCACTTAGAAATACTCGCCAAGATAATTAACCTCTGCCGTCAATTATGTAGCTGAAGCTTGGAAACGTACTTATAGAGTGTATGATTCTTAAAGGGTTAAGACCGAAAAGGTCTGAAGAAAATCAGCTTAAATATGTTGTACAGCAGAACATGTTATTGTGGGTATTGGAGTTAGGCTATGATAATGAATTTCAGACTCAAATATTTTCTTTGATTGTCACAAAAATATGTGAGGAGCGTTGGCTTTCAGTGTTCAGCATGGAATTGGTTGCATTTCATTACCGGAGGCTAATTGTATGAAAACTGTTTTCACATCCAGAAATCCTGAATTAGTAGGGTGAGCAGAATCTACTGGGTATCCAGACAACCTATGTGGATGATTATTTAAAAGAGAGAATTACTAGTGGTCTTTGGGATTTAAATGCATTCTGAAGGGTGGCTCAGAAATGAATGCTGGTCCCTCAAAATCACACCCATCTTTGGTTAAAGCTCTGCCCGTGAACTGCTTGCTTCTAAGGACTTCAATAGCCCTTTCCAAGAGGATATGGAAATTTCTTTGGAGTCCATAAGAGTTCTCCATTAGATCATTATGTATGTCAGTAATGTTGAACAAACTGGAAGAAAATATGCTATTAATCTACTTCTTCCGGAATGTCTCTTTATTGTAATCATTCATCACCACACGCCTAGGAGGTTACTTATAATTTTTTAAAAAACGGGTTGCGATGCTATGCCTTGGTTAAATACCACACAGTATGTGAACGCAACAAACCTAAGAGAAAGATGGGCTTATCGCCTGATAAAGGATTATAGTGGAAGTGAAAGGCTGACCTACAGTCAGGAAATGTTAATCATTTTTACACCAAAGTGAGTGTAACGTTTCTATAGGGAAATTACTTCAATCTGGTCAGTGCAAGGAGCAGTTTGTATAATCGGATTGCAAATAAGGTTTGATCACATTCCAGCTTAATCTACTCTCTGAGCACCATTTACCGCACTAAATCAAACCCGGGGAAGCTGCCGGCGCCGTTTTACAATCATTACACCCAAGGGGCAGGGACTCGGTAATAAACAGCAAATAAATTGAAGCACTGACTTGCCTGCTACAGGGCATTTCTAATTATCCTCTAGTTTAGCTGGAAATTGTCATGCTCTCATCACAGCCTATTTTAACTGCTACTGAATAAGAGTGATACTTTTAGGCTGAGTTAATTGGGAATATGAGGAAATGCAGATTGCACCCTTCTATCCCTCCCCCTCACCCCCACCTCCCAATCCTGTCAACTTATTGTAGGCATTTAAGGAGACCTGAGCAAACTATTTATTTTGCCTTCATCTGTCTGCCTCCTCCTTGAGAGAATCAGAAATGTAATGTAACAACAGCATGCCTTGTTTGCGTCAATTATAGCCCAAAGGACCATCGGACTGGACAGGGCTAATAAAGATAACTTACAAATCCTCCCAAATGGGCTGGTAGAGTAATGATGGCTGGTCCCATGCCCGAGCTGACTGGCAGATAGAGTTACCAATCTGTGGCATCACATGATAGAAACTGAGTCAGAAAAAGTAACTTGGCCAGCAGGGGCCCATGGTGACCTCCAGTATACCTCCACCACTGATACCCCCAGCTGTCCTGAAAGCAGAATCAAGAAATCTCTGGTCCCAGGGATCAAGATGAACAAGCTCATGGTCAGGTTTTGAGCATCACAGAAATATTTGCTTGGATAAATGCTGTTGGGAGGTGAGGACGGGAAAGTGTTCATATCCTATAATTCATTTGAAATGTGAGGTATTGAAACCATCCTTTATGCAAAATGACCATGAGGGTTAAGATATTAAGGTATAATTATTTCTCCTTCAAGTTCAAAGCCTGTGACTCTAAGGTAAATCCTCATTGAAATGGATGTCCGTGGTACCCAGGCAGACACAGTAGTATGGAGGCAGTGTTCCTGAATGGGAAGTGACTTGACTCTTCTAACTGAGCTTTTTAAAGTGAGGAGAGAAAAGAGGATATGACCTCTCCAGGAAAGCAGACGGTTCTAAACTACCCAGGTCTTCTCCCAGCTTCCGCTCTCCCACCAACCTCCGCCTGCCTTCCTGCCTTTAGAGGGAAACTTTTAAAATGACTTTATTGGCTCCCCTGGGAATCTCAGGATGAAGGATGAATAACATCCTGTATTTGTGAAGCTCTCTGACTTCACTCCATATCACACAGCACAGAATTCTACCCGGCCCACCTTTCCAGCCCAGCAGAGCAATGGTACAGCCAGACTGGGGAGGGGGAATTTCTCTCTCTCTACTCAGATCAGCATAACTTGGGAATAGGAGGAACCTCTCTTCCACCCACGCAAAGCAAGGCAGCGTCTTCCACAGCCATCACCTTGCATTACAAAATGGTCTTCTGCTGATGGATTTCAAAATAACTTTCATTACATTTGTATATTTTCCAAAATGTGAACATACAAAGTAGGTAGGTATTTTATGATCTGGTGCTTTTAACTACAAAGAATTTCTCCATTGTGTATTCATTTTCTCCCTGCAGATTGTAGGAAAGCGATGCCCATAAGCTTCTCTATTTAGGGGCTCAGAGGGGCAATTACGACTCCCAGGCTCCTTCCCTCCGAACTTCCCCTCCCTACCCTCGCAGTGGGAGGACAGTTAGCCACTGGAGTGTTGTCACGATGGGCACTGTTATCTCCTCATCTTCTACAGGGATGCGACAGTCAAGCATGAATCCCAGGGCAAGGGGAGTCCTCATTAGAGAGGAGCCCTCTCAGGTCCAGCCATGAGATGCAAGTCCTTGTTCTTACGGTCTGTCGTGGTGGTGCTGGTTAATACTAGCAAAATGTGACATGTGGGGAGAAAATAAAAGGACTCTCCAAGGGGAACACAGCACTACCATATTTTAAGAAAGACTGCAGAAATTTTAAGTTCACTGGTGGTACAGGGTGAGCTGACCTTAATTTTAGCAAATCGGGACCATCTGGACCTAGAAAAAGATGAAAGGGAATTGTCTACTTAACAAAAGCGTTTTTTCCTTTAGAAAGGTTATCCACAGGATTTCCCTGGTGGCGCCGTGGTTAAGAATCTGCCTGCCAATGCAGGGGACACGGGTTCGAGCCCTGGTCCGGGAAGATCCCACATGCTGCGGAGCAACGAAGCCCGTGCGCCACAACTACTGAGCCGATGTGCTGCAACTACTGAAGCCCGTGTGCCTAGAGCCCGTGCTCTGCAACAAGAGAAGCCACGGCAGTGAGAAGCCCGCGCACCGCAGCAAAGAGTAGCCCCCGCTTGCCGCAACTAGAGAAAGCCCGCGCACAGCAACGAAGACCCAACGCAGCCAAAAATAAATAAATTTTAAAAAAAAGAAAAAGAAAGAAAGGTTATCCACAGACTTGCTTTAAATAGACACTTCCATTAAGTACCTATAGAGGACACAGTTACATAGCCTGGTGCTGCCACTCCACTTCTGAGTCACCTTGGACAGGCTCATCAGTTTCCTTATCTCTAAAGTCAGGACTGATAATGCCCACCTCACAGGATTATTGTGAACGATAGAGTTAAATAGATACAAATCAAAACCACAGTGAGATGCCACTTCACACCCATTAGGATGGCTATTATCAAAAACATGGAAAGATGTGGTGAAATCAAAACCCTCATGCATTGCTAATGGGAATGTAAAATGGTGTAGCCTCTGTAGAAAACATTTTTGGCAGTTCTTCCAAAATTTAAACGCAGAATGATCCAGCAATTCCACTCCTAGACATAGACCCAAAAGAATTAAAAGCAGGAACTCCCCGCGTACCGCCAAAAAAAAAAAAAAAAAAAAAAAAAGCAGGAACTCAAACAGATGTTCTTTTACCAATGTCCACAGCAGCATTATTCATAATAGCCAAAATGTGGAAATAACTCAAATGTCCAATGGATGACAAACAAAAAGTGGTACACAAATGCAATGGAAAGCAATTCTGACTCATGCTACGACATAGATGAACCTTGAGGACACTCTGTTAATTGAACTAAGCCCGACACAAAAGGACAAATATATATTGTATGATCCCACTTATGTGAGGTAACTGGAGTAGTCAAATTCGCAGAGACAGAGAGAGGAATGGTGGTGGCCAGGGTCTCGGTGGAGAAGGGTATGAGGGCTTATTGTTCAATGGGTACAGTTTCTGTTCAGGATGATAAAAGTTCTGGAAATGGGTAGGGGTGATGGTTGCACAGCATTGTGAATATTCTTGATGCCACTGAATTGTACACTTTAAAATAGTTAGGGAATTCCCTGGTGGTCCAGGGGTTAGGACTCCATGCTTTCACCGCTGAGGGCCCGGATTCAATCCCTGGTCGGGGAACTAAGATCCCACAGGCCTCACGACATGGCCAAAAAAATAAAATAAAATAAAATAGTTAAAAGGGTAAATCTTATGTCTATTTCACCACAATAAAAAATACTAAACAGATAAAAACAGTCACCTCTGATACAGGGGTTCCATATATGTTGGTTGTATCTGAATGATTTGACTTCTATAAAAGTGGCTTGTGTACATTTTTAATACCTTCCCTTACTCTTCAGTGGGTGTCACCCCCAGCAACACATTAGAATCCCCTGGGGCACTTTTTAAATATACCAATGCCTGGACCTCAGCCCAGAGGGTGGCCTGTGAGCAGCATCATGTGTTTAGTCCAGGGTACTAGACAAGTATGATCATCTTCTTCATGTGCCATGATGTAAAAGTGTAGAGAAGCACTGCTTGGCTAAAGTCTCATCTCTATATGGAGCAAGAAAGGGTTTTTAGCTTCAAGGCTACTGGTGACCTTCTGAGACCTAATAAATATTGAGGGGTAAACTTGGGAACTAATATTTACAAAGCAGTGACAATCCACCGGCTACACATATTCCACCGAGCGTTCTGTGAGTCCCATTTTACAGATGAAGAAACTGAGGCTCAGAGATACTAGGTGGCTTGCCCCGCTTACCTATACATAACAAGTATGTGGATTCATCTGGATTTATTGGGTCTGACTCCATATCCAGTCTTTTTCAGCTTTCTTCTCTCAGCCCCAGCGTTTGTCTCATGGCACAACGGAAGCGTCAAGGTGGATTAGAACCAAATCCCAAATCATGGCCTGGCTGGAGATGGGCAAAGCCCGCTCTGGGGCCACAGGGAGGAGCCAGTACCCACCCTCCCCGTTCCCTCCTAACAAGGCCTCATGTGCTGTTTCTTGCATCTGTGTCACAGGCATTAGACCCCGTCCTAAACGAAGTCCACCCCACTGTGATGCCTTTTCTTTTATAAAATAACTAAAACTGGGTTTAGACCTGTAAGCCACTGATTTCCCTGATAAATCTCAGTGGCTCCCTTTACTGCCAGGTTGTCTAATGAATATGTTTACTTAGCTCCAATATTAATTATCATTCCTCCCTGGTTGACAACATATATAATAACCATTAATTTAGCTAAGTTTTAGGAATATACGCTCCTCAATCAGACTATACAACAAGGTGCCATTTATTAGGTCTCAGAGAGGAGGGAAGTTTGTCCGACGTGTTGCTTGGTGCACGATGACCGACCTGCCTACCCTACTTAACTAACTATACCTACCCTACTTAACTAACTATACCTACACTTCATAACTAACTATGCTGACACTCTATAACTAACTATGCCTATACTACATAACTAACTATACCTATACTTCATAACTAACTATACCTACCCTACTTAACTAACTATACCTATTTTCCATAACTAACTATACCTATACTTCATAATGAACTATACCTATACTTTATAACTAACTATACCTATACTTTATAACGAACTATAACTACACTTCATAACTAACTATACCTATACTTTATAACTGATTATACCTATACTTCATAACTAACTATATAACTATACCTACACCACTTAACTAACTATACCTATACTACTTAACTAACTATACCTATGCTTCATAACTAACTATACCTACCCTACTTAACTAACTATACCTATACTACTTAACTAACTATACCTATACTTCATAACTAACTATACCTACCCTACTTAACTATACCTATTTTTCATAACTAACTATACCTATATTTCATAATGAACTATACCTATACTTTATAACTAACTATACCTATACTTTACAACTAACTATACCTACACCTCATAACCAACTACACCTATACTTTATAACTGATTATACCTACACTTCATAGCTAACTATATAACTATGCCTACCCTACTTAACTAACTATACCTATACTTCATAAATAACTATACCTATACTTCATAACTGAACCATACCTACACTACTTAACTAACGCCACTCTCATCTCCATTTAGCACTGTCCTTTTTTAGGTGTCTATTTTATCAGATTTTGCAGAAACCCAGGATAAAGTTCGCAAAAGGTTATGTTGTAGCTGTGGGTCGGGCTCAGAGATGATAAATGCATCCAGATGAAACGCCCTACCACCTCAGCTCTCCCTGGCCCAGAAGAGCCATGACAGGGGCACTGCTCATTTTTATGTGCCAAAGACAAGCCTTAGACAAGGTCAGAGTTGAGAGTCAGAGTTCCCAGTACACTTGGTGTCTAAAGTATTTGACTGAAGCTAGACAAACACTGGGTCTGTGCAGGTCATTGTCCTCTTGGACTGCTAGCTGCGTTCATTTTCACATCCCCAGTCATATTCTAAAGTTGTATTATTTACTGTAGGGTGCGCTCATGGGAACCCAGAGCTCTCTCTTCTCAACTGCACAGGTAGCAGAGATTGCTATTATCACCTGGACCAGGGGGGTGATCATTCAGCATCAGCCTGAGCATCAACCACACTTTTTACTTGACAGTGCACGGACTGGCTGTTCTGGGGTGAATTGTGTCTCCTCCCAAAAATATGTCTTGTCCTCAGATACCTGTGAAGGTGACTTTAGTTGGGAAGAGGGTCTTTGCAGATGTAAGCCCCTTAGGTTGGGCTCAAATCCATTATGACTGGTGTCCTCATAAGAAGAGGAAAATGCCACAGGGAGAATGTGACGATGGAGACAGAGATTGGAGTGAGGCAGCTGTAAGCCAAGGGATGCCAAGCATTGACAGCCCCCCACCAGAAACTGGAAGAGGCAGGGAAGGATTCTACCCAGAGTCACAGAGGGAGAGTGGCCCTGCCGATGCCTTGATTTAGGATTTCTAGCCTTCAGAACTGTGAGAGAATAATTTCTGTTGTTCTAAGCCACCCAGTTTGGTGTACTTGGTTACAGCAGCCCTAGGAAACCCTTTTCTGAGTCCATTTGGAAGGGTATCTGCATGTAAAGTGTCTACATGTTGTAGCTGAGCTGTGCTGGTCTACATTGTGTTCTTTCTTTTTGTTTTGAGGCAAATTAATTAACATGATACAGAAAAGGGAGAATACAAATGCTGAAGCCCTCACTTTAAGCCCTCATACTCTTTTGTTCTCCATTATTACACCAAATTATTTAATTGGGTCTCTCTGATTGTGCTCAGACACAGAAAAGAACACAGTCTATTGTGAGACGCCCTACAACCATAATGCAATATCAAATTCAATTCCCATCCAAAGTGCTCGCTGCTAAAAGCCTGTTCTGTGGCTGCAGATTAATGAAGCTCTGCACTGAGCAAAGTGGTGGTCGTGGAGACATTATTTTCCTCCAATAGAGGGCCTATTCTTGAAAAACAATAAAAGCATAGAGAAGCGTTAGTCTGCTTATGGAGAGAAATAAATCAAAATGAATAAGAGGGTTGATGGAAATAGTCTGAAAGCAGCAGAGTAGAATTCTGAAAATACTGTTTTTGTTTTTAGAGGACATTTTCCTTCCTTCTCTCTGTTCCACCCCCCCAACCCCCACCCCCGGAGACCCTTATAAAATGCTGCTGGGTGCAGGATCAAAAGCTGCAGAGTGAAGAGCAAATCTGACCATTTGAAACCCAGTTATAGATAATTAACATTTTAGAAATGCAATCCAGGCCAGCCTTGCTGCGTATACTCACAGCGCGGAGGAAAAGTGAGGGGACTCCGGGCCATGGTGTAAATTTGGGCAGGAAGAGTCACATCCAAAGAGGCAACAATTGTAATGATGTTGAGCAGTCATCACGCTGCTTTCAGCTAAACACTAGATCAAGGCTAGATTCTCTCTGCTCCCTTTGCTCTAAGACTGTTAGGTTTTCTACTCCTTTCCCTTCCTTCTTCTCTTCCAATGTTCCCAGAGCCTTTTTGCCTTGGAAAGACCTATTTTCACCTCCCTTCCACCCATCCTAATTTTAAGCCCCATCCTAAATTCCATAAAGAATTCCTCAACCTGACAATATCAGTCTTCATTAATCTCTCCTCCTTCCTAACTTCCCAAGGCACATATTATCTGTACTGTACCTTTGGCACAGGTGTGTCTTGAACTATACACCTGAGCTGTCCAATATGGTAGCCACTAGCCACATGTGGCTAGTGAGTGCTTGAAATATGACTCATCCAAATTGAGTTGTTCTATAAGTATAAAATGCACACTGGATTTCAAAGACTTAATACAAAAAGAAAAGAATAAAATATCTCAATAATTTTAAAATTTTAATTAGGTGTTGAAATGATATTTTGGTTATACTGGGTTAAATAGTATATATTATCAGAACTAATTTCCATTTTACTTTTTAAAAAAGTATCTACTGGAGAATTTTAAATGGTGTATGTGGTTCACATTTGTGACTTGCCTTGTATTTTTGTTGGACTGTGCTGCTATGTACAATTAAACATGAAGATCAATCTGTGTTATGACTGTTTAAGATAACAGTAATCTAAGCCAATATTATAAATACAAGAGGACTGACTCCAGTATTCCAATAAGATATCAAGCTCTCCAAATGAAAGTCAAATCCTAAGCAAACTTGCAGTCACTTCTTTATGGAGCCTGCTCTTTCTAAGCCCCACAAAGACTGCTTTTCCAGGCCAGGCAGATGGGTCTGCCCTCACATTGTCTTCACACCCGCAGCCTTCCACTTTGCCCCTCTATTCTCTTCAGGAGACATTTTCACACTCCATCCTTTGGTGCCTAGTGTATTCTTGCCTTATCTCCATTGCATCCTATCAAAGATTCATTCACAGTCAGTGTGAATGATTGATTATGCTTAATGCACAACCTCCCTCAGGTCACTGTCTTTTGAGCAAAGGCCATGACCTCTGAGTTGGCTTAGGCCAAATGAGGTTCTAACTGAAAGATCACATGCGATGGGAAGAAAATGAGGGACGGTCTGTTTCAAACATCAAATTGGGGGAAGCCTCTGGAGCCCCACCACTCCTCATTCTCCCACCTGCCCTGTGAATCAGTAGAGGCATTCATAAATGATTCCTGAATGAGCCACCACAGGACTTTACCCTCTGACCAGTGGCAGTTCTACTGCGGCATTTTTTGTTTGTTTGTTTAATTTTGTTTAATCTTTTCATATTATTTATTTTTATTTTATTTTTGGCTGTATTGTGTTTTCCTTGATGAGCGTGGGCTTTCTCTAGTTGCAGCGAGCGGGGGCTACTCTTTGCAGAGCACGGGCTCTAGGCACGCAGGCTTTAGTAGTTGTGACACCCGGGCTCAGTAGTTGTGGCTCGTGGGCTCTAGAGCACAGCCTCAGTAGTTGTGGTACATGGGCTTAGTTGCTCTGCAGTATGTGGGATCCTCCCAGACCAGGGCTCGAACCCATGTCCCCTGCATTGGCAGGTGGATTCTTAACCACTGCACCACCAAGGAGGTCCCCAGGTATCAGTCTTACATTCAGGTCATGAATGGATTTTCCCAGAAAAGTTCTGTAATGAATATGGATTTGTCATTTTTTTTTCTCTCCTTGTATTTCTACCAGTTTTTGCTTTATATATTTGGAAGCTATGTCATTCAGTTCAAAAATTTTCAAGGTCATTTTATTTTTTGGTTGATTGTACTTATACCAAATGAAACATTCCTCTTTGTTCCATTTAATGCTTTCACATTGAATTCAATTTGGTCTGATATACAGCTACACCACTTTATTTTTCTTCCCATTTTCCAATTGTATATTTTTCCATGACTGTGTTTTCAACTTCTGCATGTATTTTTTTAAGATGTGTTTCTTATAAATAACATAGATCAGGATTAAGTTTTTTTACTTATTCTGAAATCCCATTTCAGTTAATAAAGAAATTTAGTTCATTCATATTTATTGTGATTTCTGATATATTTGGGTTTACTTGTGCCATCTTACTTTATGTTATCTATATCTTCTTACTATTAAGAAGAAGTAAGTAAGCATACCTTCTTACTATTTTCCTCCTTTTCTGCTGTTTCTTTGTTCACTGGATCAAGTTTTATTTTCTTGCTGTTGTTTGTTTTTTTTCTTTCAGTTCCCATGGTGGTTTGGGAGTTCTTGATAGAGCAGGAAAAGGAGACTGACTTGGGGTTTTTATAGTGATTAGTGGATAAAGCCTAGGTGAAGTTTCCACATGTGATTTGAGCTTCTTGCCAGCATCAAAGGAGAACACATCCATACTTGTTTATCAGCTTTCCCAGATGGGGGGTGGAGGGAAAGAAGAAGGAGGAAGGTCTTAAAGTTGTCAGCAGTCCAACAAAAGATGGAGACAGATTCTATCATATTTGTGGTACCCACTTTCTGGGTATATTCCTTGGAATCAAAGCACTTAATGTCATCACCAAAGTCTAACAAGGCTTAACATGTACATTCTCTTCTTTTCATGTACTGACCACACCATGTCTGACTAGGGAGCTTAAAGCCTGCTTAGTATTCTTGCAAACAACCTCAAAACCATTCCCTGGAAGTGAGTTGCAAGAATCCACGTCATCCAGCTCTCCAATTCTTCTTCACTGCAAGACCATTGCTCAAATGACTTGACTCTAATTCCAAGGTTTGTAATCAGTTCACAATGCAGATATCTACACACTGTACAAGGATCCTCAGCAATCCCAGACAAGCCCCTACATGTATCTGGATGACTCAATCCACACACTTAGGAAAGAAACACATTTAATTTTATTTTCTCTATGAAGTTAATTTCTATTTTAAGTCCCCATTCCATAGAAGTTATGGAGACCTAATTTCAGTCAAGTGGGGTCTCTCTCCTTTCCCAGTTCTGGGAGGATTATATTGTGCTCAGGTATTGGGTCCCCAGGAAGCATACTTCAATATCCTCAACAAAGCCACTGTTGAAGCACTACTTAATGTCTTCTGTGTAATAACTAACATTTTTCTGTGTTTTCATGTCACATGCATTCTCTCACTTAATCTTCTTGATGTACATGGCTAGGGGAAATATAGAATCTCTCCCCAAACATGTTATCACACAAAATGGGAACAACTTATACTAATGTGCTTTCTTTTTTCTTCACATTTTAAAATCTCAGAACCAAATTTACTGTCCAATTAGTGAAATAATTTTATTGCACTAGAATGTAATGTCTACGTGAGCAGAGTCATACCACTGTTTTGTCCCTGATGCTGAGCACACTGCCTGGCACCTGAGTGATTAATAAATGAATACATTTCTTGGTTGTGGTACAATTGCATTACTCCTTATGCTATTTCTGCTCTATATGTATATATGTTTTATTGTGCATCACTTCAAATCACTTTTTTGGAGTTAGGTGGGAAATAAAGAAGAAGGGAGGTGAGAAAATAATGGAGAGAGGGAAGTACGGAATGGTAGGGTAATGTGAAAATATTCTGTGTGACTCCACTAGTTGACAATGCAACATTGCCGTTTTCTTACCTTTTTTAGCTATATCCTTTTCTACTAATGCATTTTTAATGAAATTATGCATTGAGTGTTTAATATATGCAAAACAGATCAAAAAGAGATCTAAGCAGAACAGTAAATTCATCTATCCACCCAAAAACATTAACTGGGCTACTACCACTAGGGGATACCAAGCCGGAAATGAAGAACCTCACAAGTGCTTACTATCTACTTCTAGGTGGGATAAACCTATAAACAACAGAATGACAGATGCATGTATAGATACAGTGAGAACAGAAAGGAGTTCTGTGGGACATTGAGAAGATTATGTGAGCAGAGTCCTGAAATACGAGTAGGTGTCTGCCAGGTGGTCAAGGTTAGGAAGCTACTGGCAAGAGAATTCCAGGAAAAGGTACATTTCTTTCCACACTCTTTTAAAACAAGGAATATTTGGAAGGTTTAAACTCACACACAAGGATGATTGCCTTAAAACAAGAATAGTTTAAATTTAATTTAGTTTTGTGTTACCTAACAGTATACTTAGATTTTTATGAGCCTAATTCATTTGGTCAACAGATTTCCTGTTGAAACACCATGTACCCGAGACCCAAACCTCTGGAGCAATGGTTTCCTTTTGAAAATTCTCCCAGTTGTACTCTAAGTGCTTTGAGTTTAACTAACCATGAGGAATCGCCTTTTGAAAATAAAGTCATCAAAAGTTGGATAGTGTTACTATTGAAAAATATTCTTTATGAAGAAGTTGATTTCTTTGATATAATATTCATTTCCCTTGGGGAAATACTCTTGATAAATGAAAATATTTTTACAGCAAATAATCTATTGCTTTAAGTTCATTTAAATGTATTTGATAATCTATTTCAATTCCGGTGGCAAATTTCTATGTGGAAAGAATTTTAATTAAAATAAAAGTAATATATGCATATGACTTAAAAAAAATACCAAATAGTAGAAAGAGCTTATAATGGAAAAATAGTTCCTTGCCCAAGCCTCCCCATCCCCATCTAGGGAGGTGAAGGGGATTCAACAATCTTTACTTTTAGTACTTCCAATGGTTATCTCCATATCTCAGAATGATACACTTCACCTTTACCTCTTTATTTTTCAAGGAGATTTGGTTTCACTTATACTCCTCATCTCCATATTTTAATATCGCTATGTTTTACTTCTATTTGTTTACCTCTGTATATTAATAAATATGCTTAAAGTTACATTTTCTCACTCTGTCAAGTGAAAACAGTATATCTTAACTCCCAAGTTTGTGAGGTAAAGATACTAGCTCCTCTATCCTTCTCTCCAGCTGTCTTCCCCAACTTTTATCTCCCAATTTGGCCAAACTGTTTTTTAAAAAATAATAAAAATTGGAAAAAAGTAAAGCAAGGTCAATATGTAAATATAGTTCACTGCAGATTCAAGTGTTGTGGTATGATTACATTTCTCCATAGCTCCAAAGTGATTTTCCCAATTCTACTCAACAAGTATTATTAAAATGGAATCATCTATATTAAACTCCATCACTTACTGAAAAGTCTGCCACAGGTTTGTTTGCTTTAGAGTCAACATCAGGCTCTGCACAACTTTTTGATTTTCCATGAAATTATGATAGACTCTCTTTTTCTGGTTGAGAGAAGAATCATCTGCCATCTTATGATATCTTTAATATTTTTCAGCTTCTTACTCATTCTATCTATTACTTAGAATCAACTTTATTCTTTTTCATGAAGTCTACTGACTTTCTCTGCTAATTACCTTCATCTTTGGACCATCACTTTCCTACATGGCTATATTTTTTCTCATGAAGTTTTTAGTCCCCATTTTATCTCTTGCACTCTGTATCTTTAGTAAACCCCATAGTTCTTTTGACATCTCAATTCTTCCACCATCTAAGGGTATCCCTTCATTTCTGGAGACTTCTTTCAGGGAACCCTCTGTCCACTTGCAAGAGTATGGATGGATCATTTTCTGAGGCCTCTTGTACAGCTGTCTTCCTGGAACTTCCCTTCTTTGCTCTTTTGGATTGAATATGCAGTTCCTTGCATATCATGTCTTCCCTCTTTTGAGTTTACTCTTTCATTGTGCTGGAGCATATCCTCAAAGAATTTTCCAAAGAAGGGTATATGAGAAAAACTTCACAAGTTTTCATATATGTGAAAGTACATTTATTCTATTCTCCTCCTTAATGAATACTCTGGCTGGGTATAGCAATCCATTAAAATGTATTATTTTTCAGAACTTTGAAGAGACTGCCCATTGCCTCTTAGCATCCAGATTGCTGGTAAATCTGATGATAGTTTAATTGTTGGCCTTTTGAAAATGATCTAGTTTTCCCTCACTAAAAGTTTTAAATATGCTTTATTATTCTTGTCATTCTAAAATTTTATAATGATTGTCTAGGTGTGGGAGTTTTTTATACAACCTATTTAGTACTTGGTAGTCCCTCATTTTGAAGATTTGTGCCCCCATTAGCACTAGGAAATTTCATTACGCTTTTGTTGTTATTGTTGTTTTCCTAATTTCCTTATCTTTGCTGTATCTGTGCTTTCTTTTTTGGAACCCTTATTAACTGTGTGTTGGCTCACCTGACTTGATTCTCTAAGTCCTTATTCTTTCTGTCATATTTTTTGTTTCAGAATTTGTGTTCTACCTTTTTTTTTCTCAATTCTTTATTCTTCAAACATCCCATTTTAATCTCAGCATCAGGAGTTTAATTTTTAAGAGTTTGCTAACTATTTCTGTTTATGATACCTTACTTTTATTTTCTGGATGAATTATCTTCTGTTTTCTGCTGATCCATTTTTCTGTTTGTTTATCCTTTGCTTGTTATTCTTTCTTCAAACACCTAGTGATTCTTTTTCTTTTTTTTCATGGAAAGGCATTTCATTTTAAATACAGCAGTGTGTACATGTCAATCCCAAACTCCCAGTCTATCCCTCCCCCCCATCCTTCCCCCTTGGTGACCATAAGTTGGTTCTCTAAGTCTGTGAGTCTGTTTCTGTTTTGTAAATAAGTTCATTTGTATCATTTTTTTTTTAGATTCCACATATAAATGATATCGTATGATATTTGTCTTTCTCTGTCTGACTTACTTCACTTAGTATTGATTGACCATTTGTATTTAAGAATGAGGCCATGGGAGGGCTTGTAGGAACTCAAAGTCGATAGGCAGTGCTTATCAGCTGGGAGATTTCTTGGGTAAAGTGAGCATATACTGATAAGTAATTCCCTGCTGTAAATCACACCTCTCACAATAGCTCTCTTTTGTAATTGCCTTATCTAAGTATGGCATCTCCCCAGGATTCTATCAGGGTGGCTCCGTCTCTCCTTGGTGTTGTGTCTTCCACATATATTTGGACTGCAGCCACCTCTCTCTTATGTCTTGGTCAGTACTTTCCATTCCCTCTTTTTCATCTGGAAATGTTTTTAATCCCTCATTTACTTACAAACCCTTTCAGTTTCTCTTCATTACTTGGGATTACACTTTAAAATTTTTCTTCACTTTCATTTTAATGAAATCTGGAAGTAGAAGTAGAAATACATGTGCTGAATTCAACATAGTAGACTAAAATCATTAAAAATTTTTCATCTATGCACATATTGGGTGTGGAGTAACTAAAAAAGGAATTTGGGGTTCTTTTTATATTTATTTCATTTGCTTGAGAGTATATCAGTTAGGAGTGACTTGGACCCTAAGTAATAAAAAAACCAGTTAACATTGGCTTAAACAAGTAACGAACGGGCTGTTTTTGTCCGGGAAAAGGTTTGGAGGTAGGTAATTGAGGTAGGTGTTCATTCATCTTCTCAGTTGTGTTATGAGAAGACCAGACTCTTTCTGCCTTTCTACTTTACCCTCCCTAGTATGTTGGCTTTTGTCCTCAAGCTTGTCAACTCAGGCAAATGGCTCCTGCAGCTCCAGGCAACATTAACATCTGAAGCAGGAAAAAGCGAAAGATTTCCCACCCCTCCCCCATTAGACATGCACTCATTTCTAATTGGGCAAAACTTTGTCATGTGGCCACCCTTATCTTTATGGGATCAGGGAAACTGAATACGACCCTTAATTGGGCCTATTATCCTGAACAAAATTGGCGTTAGCAAGAAAGGAAAGGGAATAGATAGATAACTGGATAAACAGCCCGCAGTGTCTGTAGCAGGGAGCAAAATATGATTTCTTTTTTAAATAAATGTTTTTAAAGTTGTACAAATATGTAGAATGTAAGAGGTAATGTAAGGGATCACCAATAAAATTGCAAGAGTATACAAGCAAATAACATATGATACAATTTAAAACATTCTAAAAATTTTAGATCAGGTTTGTTGTATTTGTTGAAACCACCTTGCAGCCCACAGTAAGTACAGTATGAAAAGTTGTGATTGAAATGTATCTGGGTTAGGAACAAACTACATAATGGTCACTGACAGACCATAGACTTCTGCCTTTTTACACAATTGAGAACAATACTTTCTGTGGGAGAAACTGTCTCAATTTTTCTTGAAGGCTGCTACCCCTTCCAGCTTGGCACTCACTATACCCAAGGTTAGGACCACTCCCAGGTGAGAGCAGGGCCCAAGGCCATTAAAATTTTTTTAAAGGGAAGGAAGGTGAAAATGAAACTTAGGGGTTGTTCTTGACTTATAAGTGCCTGGTATGTTCAATATTTTTTGTGTATTAATATATAACTGTCTGTCTCAGCCAAGACCTTATCTTTTTGAGCTATCTGTCACAGCAAGTGTGCCTGGGATTCCAATGTCCTCTCCAGCAAACTCCTTTTCCATTTAAAAAAATGGTCGAGGAACATTTAATTTCAAAAGCGTTTTACTGCATGTGGTCTAAACCCAAAATAATGGTGGCTTCGACAAACTAGAACTTTGTTTCTCCAATATGAAAGAACCCCAGAGATAGGAAGTCGAGGGCTAGTAAAGCTGTTTTGTGAAGTTGCCACGGTCCCAGCCTCCTTTTATGCGCTCTTTTACTCAGCATATAACTTCCCCATGACGGTTCAAAATGGCTGCCTGATCTCCAGCCATAACACCTCATTCCAGATAGCACTTTAAAAATACTTCCTGGAAGTTGCACGTGACACTTCCTATAAACCATTGACCCCATATATGTCCACACTTAGATTTAAAGGAGGCTGAGAAAAATAGTCCTGATTCCACGTGGCCAGTTAAAATTCAGGTATTCTGTCACCAAGAAAGAAGAGATATTGGGGTCAACTAGTCATCTTTGTCACAAAAGGTAACTGACCATACTTAACAAGGCTTTCTACCCTATGGTACATGTGTGCCAGGCCCTGTCCTAAGTGCTCTGCATATGTTCACTTATTTAATTCTCATAACAATTCTGAGAATTAAGTGTTGCTATGTCCATTTTACAGCTGAGAAAACGAGGTGTACAGAGGTTCTTCTGTTTGTATGATACCTAGTACACAGCCTAACACAGCACCCGTTGCCCTGAAGTATTTAATTAATGCTTTTTGGTGACCTTGACTGACACTGAAAACGCACACGTCTGTGAGAGACTGATTTAAAACCTGTTACTTTAGGTAATTACATTTGCAAAGAGTTTTAAATAGTTGATGTTTATTTTCTATGATTCTGTGCTGGGAAGCATGCATTGCAAAGCTGGGTGCTTGAATGAAGAGCTCTCGTGATTACACTTATTGGCTAAATATCCCAAGGGGACCAGAACTGCCAGGCAGTAATTTAAATTGCTGGGCTTGGGGTTCAGCAAGTCCTGATGCTATGTGTCGCTGTACTGTGAGCCATCCAAAAGACCTTGGGAAGTGGCTCTAGAGCCAGGAAAGACCAGAATTTGGAGGTGGGGGCAAGGATACACATGCAGAGTGGCTAGTGGAAGGCTGGCTTTTTCACATTAGTGTTTTCCCATTATTTCCTAGGGGGCATCCTTTCAAGTCCTGTAAATAGAATATGACAAATGGCTTCTTATTATTTGGGCAATTTGACCAGGAAGTATATAAGCAAAAATCTACATTTCAAAAAAACACTATCATATGTTTACGCATTTTCTAATTGCTGTGTCTGTCGGTTATTCTTGTGATAGCTTTCATATTACACAATGATGACAGGTCAGATTCTTTTGCTGTGAATTTTTTAATATTTCATGTAAACCGTAGACTGTAGTGTTTATTACAGCTTCCTCATCCTGTAGGACGTTTGCCAGATAAAATATCAGGAAGGAAAGCCTGAAAGATTTTTATGTGTGGACCTTTTTTTAACATTCCTTAAAATATATTTCCTCCCTTAACAGCAAAGGAACTTTAGCTATAGAAAGCTTGTACTGTGTTATAACTTTCATATTACCCTTTCCACAGCCGTTTTTCTTTGGCTGCCTGGTGTATATCATTCACTGCAAGTTTACTTCATTCCTCTGGATTCATAGCTGACGCTCTGCGGACCATAAAATTTCAGCTGCAAAACCAGAGCATCTCATTATTTCTGAAATATCAAGCTTGTATCTTCTTGATAAATAATTCCTACTAGTATAATGTATCAGACTAAAACATATTTTCTGAGGCCAGTGAGGTTAAAGCGGCAATCTCACCTTTTTTAATTTTTTTGCCCTGAAGACAGTGATTTCCATATATAGAATGACCCCAGTTTGTGTTGAACACGGAGACTGAGGGTGAAGCATGAAACGACACATATTGCTGTCAGAGATTTGAAATGAGGCCTGCTAACCTGTGGGCAGCCTTCCAGACTAATCAGCCCCTCGCATTACCAACGCATTCAGACAGCTCCACACCTGAGCTAGCAATGGGCTGGGAACTTTTCCCTTCCTTTCCCCTTCTCCTTCTCCCTTTGAAATCACAGCCGTTGACAAACATTACATCTTAAGGCAATTCTTCCTTCCCTCTCCTACTCTGCTGCTGCAAAAAAAAAAAAAAAAAAAAAGAGAGAGAGAGACAATATCCACTGATAGCATATCTCTGAGACACTGGTCTCATCTGGTTTCCCTAAAGCTTGAAAAGTGGGTGCAACTGTTTGGATTTGCTGGTGAATATACATCAGTCAGCAGGGCTTAAACAGGTGATAACGTTTTTACGCTTTCAGTTGACAACCGTCAGCGTGCTGGAATTCAGGCACTTACTAAAGTTGGCTGCCTGTTCCAGCACGAGACGTTTTTTAAGGGAGATCACAGCACCGCTCTGAGTTTTGTTTGTTGCACATTGTAGGGCAGCAACGTCTGGGATTGCGAAGAATTTTTCTAAAATGAATCATGTGTTTTCTGCTTCCTGAAGTCCTCTCTTTTAGGGTCTGTTTCATAAATAAGGAAATCTGCTGAAGTCTTGTCAACAGATATCTGTCCCAGGTCTGCAACTGAGTGATATCACAATTAAATATGTATATAAGTATTCATATTTATATGTACTTTAACATATATATTTATCGGATATGTATTTGTATGTATGCACACATATCCATGCATATATACATACATATATGAGCAAAACTCAGATGACTTTAACTCATTTCAATCGTCGATTATTCCTCAATCTATCGGTTGGGGCTGCCAAGTTAACTTGAGAGCCAAGTTAACGAAGCCAAGAAGCATTGTGGTGATTGTGCGCTTAGCTGAGACCTCCTTTTCTATGCTGAGACTGTAGGCAGTAACAGTTACAACGGTGGTTGTAACTTCAGAGCCTCAAACCCTTAGTGACCGTGAATTATTTCAAGTGGTCTTCGTATCTCTATGCATACCAAGGCTTCTCAGGAGGCTGCATCAGCAATATTCCTGCATATAAGGAATACAAAACATAAACCATTCTAAAAGGTATTTAATAGCATTACTGAATTTATGGGATCTATGTGATTATATATTTTCTCCATGAAAAGTACAATTATCTTTCGAATAGGGAATCTGATATTTTTCTCTTGAAAAAAAGACTTCATACCAAAAAATTTAGAAACCACTAAGCCAAGGAAACCCGTGAGTTACCTAGATCCACATGGATAGAGGAAGCAGGGCTGGAACCAGAGGACCACTATAACCAGCTGAGGAAAAGTTACTTTGACTTCACTTCCATGGAGTGAAGGCCCCATCACAGGTACCCCTTAAGAGGTCCAAAGTGTCAGGTGACCGAATCATCCAATAAATATCTCCTTCCTATAGTTATATCCTAGGCAGCTATGTTTTCTTGACTGGCTTTGTCATCCTACACTCCAACAAAAATACATGAGCTTGTTGAAGAGGAATTTAGATAGTACTTTTCAAGCTTAAATATGCAGAGACTTCTTTCAAGGGGAAAACTATATCCTCAAGGGTTGACATATGATTTTGATTATTAATGTTACTTAAAAACATGCAAACATAAAACTAGGGGAAACTTCCTAATGCTAATGGTCTTGTTATAAATAAAATATAATAAAAAATTTAAAATTCCGATTAGCAACGTTAAAGCATGACGTTACTTTGCTGAAACACTGTTGTAAACTTGTAATATGAAAATATACCGATTGCCACGGCGCAGATCTTTTTAAAAGTTTGGCTTAAATGCCTAACGTGTTCTATGTGATAATTCAATTTTTCCACCGTTTTTCTCATTTTAAGCTATTTTAATTTTATAGTACATTTGGTTATCTCCAAAAAGAAAGCATCAATCTATACAACTGTTATGGAGTACACCCAAGAGTATACCTCCAAGCATCTGAGGACCTCAGATGGAAAAACACTGTTTTAGAGACATAACATCCAAAAACAATGAAGGAAACAGCAGCGTCAGCACCCTGAGCAAATATTTTAGGCAGAATATCATCCAAGATAGCAAAATCCTTTAAAAAAAAAAAATTCACTGTTAGAGGTACAGTGACAAGAATTTAGCATAAACACCTAAAAGTAGGTAAAAGCAAATCAACCTTTAAAATAAAGAAGAGAAGAAGACATCTTTTTCTGGCTATGAAGTAGAAGTTTGTGATAATTTGATGAAACATTTTTCTAAATAATAACTTTTCCTATTTACCAGAAAGCTTGCTCAGTCTGACATTTTGCATTTTTTTAACTTAAAAATTAGAAACAAAAATTTCATGAGAGAGAATATTTCGTTGCTTTCTTTTATATCCATGAACTACTTCCTGTCTAAATTGTGAAAAGCTTGTTGCAAAGCACCTTCCCTTTATTCAGACCTCCTCACACCAAGTTCTGGAACTGGTGTGATTTGCTCCCCGTGTGTTCTGCAGCCACGAGCTCGCCAACTGACAGCTGCACCGGTTGACTTAGAAAACGCGGGGTGATTCAGCTTGAATGAGATCTACAAATTGCAGAGGATTTATATGTTCACTGTTTCACATTCCCAGAGAACTGCTAGCCAAGCACTGCTACCTGTATCGCCCAATATTCATGTAAATGGATTTTGACTTTTCGACAGCTGTTCATTTTATTTGCTGTCCACTTGGGAAATTTTTATTAGATGCTTTCACTAAGTCAAGTACACAGATACTCAAGGAATTTCCATCTTTTTCCCTTTGGAGGTTTTTCCCCCTTCCTTGGAGTTTTACTGGTATTTTTCTGGAATTAATTCCACAAGGAAGAAACATCTCTTAGGGATCCACAATTGCGGCCATAAAAGATGTGTGCGTTTCTTTCTCATTCATAGGTGTTATTTAAGATCATGCTCAGATTAGTATTTTATTCTAACAGATTGAGGCATTGTATTAATAATCTAGAAGGTATTATGAACATGCGCATGAACTACCAATTTACAAATATTTAAGACATCTGGGTGAAATTTGTGACATTGTGTTCCTACAATCATCCCTACAAATGTGTTTAACATTTTTGCATATTTTATTTCTAATTCTACCCGTAACCACCCCAAAAAGATTTTTGCAAACATTTTTTAAAAGACAAAGCAGATTCAGATAAGTTTGTTCAGCTTACGACATTTCATAAATTGCTGAGCCAGAATTCAAAACGAACCAGATTCCCAAGTGTTCTCACTGTACCTCACAGAATATGGACAGTCATCGCAGAGGATTCTGATGCTCTGAGCAGAGGGGCTGAGAAAATGTACAAATAAAAGAGCATAAATTATTTTGTGACTTTGCGTTAGTTCTTTCAATAAATGTTTACTGAGCAACTGTAGCACAGACTATTCTGATCTAAACGCTGCAATTAAATAAGTCATTTGTGCTGAATCACAAGTCAAGTCTTGGAAATTTCAAATAATTGATGTATGACATATGTAGAACATATATACAGTGTGTTCTTTGACAACAGTGGAATAGAGCCAAAACTCATGAGAAGTTAACTACAAAATCCTGAAATATTTGGAAATTAAGAAATACACTTTAGTTAGACGTTCAGGTTTCCTCTTCAGTGAACTGCCTGATCACATCCTTTGCCCAATATTTACTATTTCAGTAATTTGTCTTTTTAACATCAGCTCATGCAAGCTCTTCATGTATTCAAAATACTAATTATTTGCCTTATATGTGTGCTGAAAATCATTTATCTCAGTTTCTGACTTTCCTTTTGCCTTTATTTTCTTGGTCATTCAGAAGGTTTTAACTTTTATATAGTCAACTTTGTCATTTTTTCTCATGATTTTTGTTTTTTTATATCTTATTTAATAAATCCCTCTCTTCCTTGGCATCATAAAATTATTCTTCTATAATTTAACTTTTTTTTTCAAATTCAGGTCATTCATATATCTGAGGTTCATAATACGTGGTATGAAGTAGGAACCAAAGTTTACATTTTTTCATATGGAAAACCAGTTGTCTCAACGAACCCAATTGTGAAGTCCTACATTTACTTCCCTTTGTTTCCAGATTCTTCATCCTTTCTACTGATTTATTTATCTATCCCTACAGTAATGCTTCACCCTCTAATCTCTATAGCTTTCTAATAAGACAGTAACTAGTGGCATAGGTCTTGGCTCTACATCAGACCTGTCTTGCTGTGGTGGTCAGACACAGGGGAGAAGAAGCATTCTATACATTTTACAGTTAATCCCAGTCTTTTAGGGGGCCTGGCCTCTGGGTTGTGACCTGCACAAGTGTTTCTCAAAGGGTGTAGCTTTTCTCCCATTTAATTTAGACAGGAAGTCCAGAGGATGTTGCAGGGGGAATGTCCTTCCCCAGCTGGGATAAGGCCCTGGGAAAGTCTTACTCTGGAGAGACGGCCTCTGCTATGGAGAATGCCCCGAGTGTGTTTCACAAAGTTTACTCTTCTCTGCCCCAGCCAGGGCCACTAGGAACTCTTTCTAGATCTTCACTGTGAGATCCTGATGGAGTTCCTGGATGTAATGAAAGAGTTTGCCAACGCCCCCTCCCCACTACCACCACCAACCCCAAGACGTAGCTCCTAGAAGTTTCCTGCTCTCATACTAGTCTACCCTCACCTTCCAGAAATTTGTCCAAATTGTCATTTAAATGTTCCTACCAATTCATGGCGCCAGAGGTTTCTGCTTCAGTTCAGCAGATCTGGGCTGTGACTGTGGATCTGCCTCTCCATACTCTAGGGGCATGACTTACCCTGTAACTTCGGTCCTCTGATAAGTCCAAGCAAAGTCATTGACTCCCAGTTTGTTCATCTTTCTTGTTGTAAGTGTGGGAGTGATGACGTCCAAGCTCTTACATGTCAGAGCTGAAACCGGAAGTGCTATAATTTTATTTTTATTTCCTCCTTCCAGTGCTTCTTCTTTGTTCTGACATTTATAGATTTTAATTCTATATTTCAGTAGTTATTTTTACGTATGTACTATCCATCCTTAACTTTGTACTTTTCAATAAAGTGTAACATCATCGAGTATCTTTATCTTTTTCTCAAATAAAACAAGAACTTTAACATTCTTTAGCTACATAATGAATTCCTTCCTCTCATTTCCTTCTTATTGTCATCTTAAAACACACACATGCACATATCAGTAATTTTCTACAGCCAGTATTTAGTTTTGTTTACCAGTTATTTTAATATTTTCTTTGAAGTTATCTTTTTCCTCTACTTTTACTTTTTGTACAATATGGCTAGTAAACTCTCTTAGTTTTTTTAGGTATAAAAATACCTTTTCCCCCCTATTCTTGAATGATAGCTGAGTATAGAAGGCTTCTTTGAAAGTATTTTTCTTTAAGGACTTGAAAGGTATTCGTCTCTTGTCTTCTGGTATCTATTTTTGCTGATGAGAAGGCCTCATTAAATCAAATTGTTATTTCCTTGAAGGTAATTTCTCTTCTATACCCTCTGGTACCTTTTAAGATCATCTTTTTATTCCAAATATTTTTTAGTGTTACTATGATGTATTTACATAAGTATAGTTTTATTTATTCTGCTAGGCAATTGGTATGGATTTTCAACCATAAAACTCTAGTTTTTCAACTCTGGAAAATTTCCAGTCATTTCTTCAGATACTCCTTTTCCACCATTCTTTCTATTATCTGTCTTGAATTTCTGTAGATGCATGTTAGAGTCTTTTCATTTGTTCTCAAAAGTCTTTTCATCTGTTCTCTGTGTCATAGCTTTTATTTTCTAACATCTTTGCTTTGCATTCCGATAAATTCCTCAAAACTGTCTTCCAATTGTCTAATTTTGTCTTGGTGTCCATCATAAGGTTTGTTATCCGTAACCTAGATGACTACTTTCTGTCTCATCTCCCCAACGTCAAGGTACTGAAGTGCCCCAGGGCAGCCCTTGGACTTTTTCACTTTTTTATCTACACTCATTATTTGAGAGCTCTTATCCAGGTTCATGGTTTTAATTACAGCTATATGCTGATGACTCCACAGTTCATATCTCCATCCTGGACCTCTCTTCTGAATACAGATGTGTGTATCAAAATGCCCCCTTGGGCATCTCCCCTGGATGTTTAATAAGTAGCTCACATTTAAAACTGAGCTTCTGATCTTCCCCACACGCCTGATTCTTCCATACCAGTAAATAGCTACACTAATTTGCTAGTTACACAGGTAAAAAATTTAGAACCTTCTTACTTTCTCTTTTTATTTCACATCTCATACTGAACCCATCAACAATTCCTGTCGTATCTATCCAAAATGATCACATGACTTCCATTGCCACCAACCTGGTACAAGTCACCATCTTTTCCTACTTGGATTCTAGCAATTGACTCCTAACTGGTCTCCCTGATCCTGCCCTTGACCCCTTTAGTCAACAGTGGTCCTGTTACAACATGAACCATATCACGTGACACCTCTGCTAAAACCTTCCAATGGCTTCCCGTCTCACTCAGAGTGAAAACCAAAACTCTTCCGACGGCCCGCGAGGCTTTACACTCTCTGGTCCTCAGAGTGCCCCTTATCCTCACCATTCCAGTCATCTTGTTCTCCTAGCTATTCCTCAAAGCTCTAGACAAACTCCTCGGGGCATTTGCATTTGTGGTTTCCTCTGACTAGAATGTTCTTCCCTCAAGATATTTACATACATTGTTCCCTCCCCTCCTCCATATCTTTACTCAACATCGAGACGATCTCTGATAACCCTACTTAAAACTGTAATCACACACACACTTAAAACACTTTCCCTACTGTTCTGTGCTTTCCTTTTGTCACTAGGACCTGTCACTATCTAACATACATGTACCTTACTTATTTATCTTGCTGATTGTCTGATAGCCCCTCACAAGAAACCAAGCTCCTGGAGGGCAGGGATTTTGTTTTTTACTCTTTTTTTCACTATTTTCTTTCCATCACCTAGAACAGTGCCTGACACATAAACAGACATTTAGTAAATATATATATATATATATAATCTATAATATTTATTTATTATAATTAATGAGTAAGATGAATAATTTTTTTTAATTTTCAGGATTGGTAGCTGGTTCTTTTTCATGTTCACTTTTTTCTTCATATTTGTTCATTTTGATTCATAATTTTATATTCTTTTAAAATTAGTGTTCTTTTCTTCTCCTTTCTGAGGATACGAACCATCATTGTTATGATGTCATTTTGAGATGATTCTCTTACTTCCATTCCATTGTGGGTTAGCTTTTCTCCCAAATATTGAGTTTGTTGACATATGAGAATGTGACTGTGTGTATGTGTTTACTTTTGCATGTTTTGGAATTGTAGTTTTTCAGGCTCATTTTAAGTGGAGTTCTCTGTCTCTCTCTTCCTCTCCCTCACTCTTTCAAAGAGATACAGACAATTATGAATTAAGACAAAGAAGGTACAGAAAAAAGAGAAGCAAGTAGAAATCTTAAAAAAGAAAAGTGTAGTCATTGAAATGAAAAAGATGAATAGGTAAAAAAAAATTCTAAGCGGTCACTTTGAAGGCACGACTAGTAAAAATGGAAGCTAGAACTGAAGAAATCACCAAAAGTAAAATATGCAGGGGCAAGGAGATAAAAAATATGAAAGAGAAGCTAAAGGATAAGGAGGGCAAATGTAAAAGCTCCAACACAGGTCCAACAAGAGTTCCAGGAGGAAAGAAGTTTTAGAATTGAGTAAACAATTGAGTCTCTTCAGTTAAAAGACATAAATAATTCTTTAAAGATATAGAGAGACAAAAGAATAGAGAGATAATACAAGTCAGAGAAGAGGGAAACCTCAATGATTGGTGGAGAGGGTAAGAAGACAATCCAGCCAAGAAAAGGTAAAGAGTTAAGGGTACCAAGAAATTTAGCATCATAGAAGCCTAACGTGGATAAAGTTTTAATAAGAAGCCAAGAAAACATCAAGCGCTATAGTGCATGAGGGGAACCTTTGAACTGAGAAAGGACCATGAAATTTTCCAAGAAGTAGGTCATTTGTAATCTTAGAGGCAGTCATTTCCATGGAATAATGTTGGCAGAGGACATAATGTAGAATATGAAGGAAATGAGTAAAAAGGAATCTGAGAACTCTCATCACATATTATTGATATCCTGGGAGCATAAGTATAGCTCAAACTCTGCTCTGTTCATGTGATATAAAATTTAGATAAATTCATAGATGGAAATTCATCTAAATTCATCCTTTTCTGTCAATAACTATTCAATTGAATCGAGGCAGAAAGAGGCAGATGCAATGGAAAGGACACTGGCCTGGTCATGAGGAGATATGCATTCTGGCTCTGGTTTATGTGAAAGTGAGATCCCAGGTAAGGCCATATCTAGAAAAAGAGGGTTTAGACTGTACGGTTCTCAGTGACTGACAGAGGCACGCTGTCATGCTGCTAAATTTAAACTAACATTAAAACTGAACTTTGGTGACAAGTTCATCCACTGCAAGGTGGTCTTTCGTAGGATGTTGTGCTGAATGGCTCACATGATAAAATCAAGAGTGGTGTGCAGTTTGCTCCAAGTAACTGGTAAACACATTACATAACATCACCTCCATCATAGAAAATCATGTGCTTCTAGAATTTATGAAAACTTTGTCTCATGAATACTTAAGGTATCTTGGTCAGGGCAGTAAGCAGCTCTTTTCAATCAGTCACCCAGGAGTGAATTGTGACTGTGTATGTGCATTTCTTTACACACTCTCTGAGACACTGATATTCTGCAGCTGGGATTATAGTTGCAATTATTGCTGATTTGTTTAATGTATGTAACTGATTCAATTCCCTTAAGATAATAACCACAAGTCTGTATTTGAAAATGTGTTATGAACACAAAAAGATTTATAACTCCTGAATTTAATCATCACTGAGATCACTTCCAGCCATAACATTGTATCAGTTTAAGACAATGTCCTCTAGTTTTGATGTCCATTAAAAAAATCATTCCCTCTATTTCAAAAGACTGAGACTGATCTTTAAAAACAATTTTACCTTGATCAGTTTAGAGCATCAGAAAAGTTAATCCCAAGAATATTGTTTTTGGCTCAGGATCTATAACATTTTCATTTGACTGAAAGCAGATTAATCTGTTTTTTCACTTTTTACTCTTGCCTTGTGTTTGTGCTCTTTGGAGACATGTTAACACATGTTGATAGCTATGTTAGACTATTAATATTACCACCCTTTTTGAAACAAATGATCTGCTATTTGAAGAGACAATACACCACAGAAGATGTATGCAAATTAAAACCACAATGAGATACCACTACACACCTATTAGAATGACTAAATTTTGTTATTGATCATTCCAAATATTAGCAATAATGTAGAGGACTGGAACTCTCATACACTGCTGGTGAGAACATAAAATTCTGCAACCAATTTGGAAAACATTTAGGAAGTTTCTTCAAAAGTTAAATAGACACCTATCATGTGATCCAGCCATGTACTCCTAGGCATTTATCCAAGAGAAATAAAAGCATATGTCCTTATAAGAACTTGTACACAAATGTTCATAGCAGCTTTATTTGTAGTAATCAGAAACTGAAAATCATCCAAGTGTCCATCAACAGGTGAATGAATGAACAAATTATGGAATAACTATACAGTGGAATAATCCTCAGCAGTAGAAAGGAATGAACTGTTGATACACACTACAGCACTGGGGCATCTCAAAGTAATTACGCCGAGTGAAGAAGCCAGATAAAACAAGTGCATATGAGTATGAGTCAATGTATTTAAAATTCTAGAAAATGTAAACTAATCTATAGTAACAGAAAACAGATCATTAGTAGGGGAGTGGCCAAGTAGGATGAGAAAGGGAATTTATTTCTTTCTATTTTTTATGTGAGGGCATAGAGTTGTTCATGATGTTGCTTTATTATCTTTTTGATGAGGAAGGGGAATTTTTAAAAGGCGTAAGAAAACATTTTGGGGGAGGGATGAGTATGTTCACTATCTTGATGGTAATATTGGTTTCACAACTATACACACACACGTCAAAACTTACCGAGTTATACGCTTTCTTGTATACCAATTATACCCCAACAGAGCTGTAAAAAAAGACTCACCACCTCAAAGGGCTACTGTTAAGATTAAATGAGTTAATACTGACATGTAGTAAAGACGGCAGTAAATGTTAGATATTGTTACTGTTAATTATAAGTCAAATGCAGACCGTGATCATTCCCGTCTCACTGGATGGAGGGCGGAACTGAATGAGTCAGTGGATGTAAAATGCCCACCCTAAGCACCCCTGCCAGGGGACAGAGGTGCTAGGGAAGAGTGGGCGAGGTAAGAAGAGAGGCAAACAAGAGGAGAGGGCGGCATGAACAGAAGTATCATCAGATCCTGGATTTTAATTTAGGTGCTGAAACGTCAAGTAGAACCTTCAGAAAAATCCCGTATTCTTGCGAGGGCTCAGTCCCCTCGTCTCTCAGTTTCAGAAAGAGACAAGGCATGACTTTCTACATCCCTAAGAGTCTAACCTCCCCTGACAATTATATGCCAGGTAATAATTACAACAATAATGTCAAAGAAGGTTTTCTCACCTCCATTTACAAACAGGGAAAGAAGTAAGGGGGGCCAGGTGATTTGCCCGAAGTTCATGTAGAACTATCTGGTGCCAAAGCTGAGTCTCCTTCCTTTGGTTTCTCTGGAGGATGGATTTCATCCACTAGGTCAGCCCGGCTGTCCTTACCTACTGCGTCCATAGCTTCTCTCAAGCCGTGGCTCTAACCCATTTGCATGCTGGCATCACCTGCAGGGCTTTCTAAAGATACGGATGCCTCAAAACCACGATGAGATACCACCTCACGCCAGAATAAGGGTTGGAGAGGATGTGGAGAAATTGGAACCCTTGTGCACTGCTGGTGGGAATGTCACATGCTGTGGCTGCTGTGGAAAACATTGTGATGGTTCCTCAAAAAATGAAACCTAGGAAAAAAAAAGAAACATAGAATCGCCACATGATCCGGCAATTCCACTCAGAGGCATAGACCCCAAGAATGGAAAGCAGGAACTCAAACACATACTTGCACACCCATGCCCAGCAGCATTACTCACAGTAGCCAAAAGGGGGGAAGCAACCTAAGTGTCCATCAGTGGGTAAATGGGTAAACAAAATACGGTGGACACATACAATAGAATATTATTCAGCCTCAAAAAGGAAGGAAATCTTGACACGTGCTGCAGCATGGATGAACCTTGATGACAATACGTTAAATTAAATAAGCCAGCCACAAGAGGGCAAATACTGCATGATTCCACTTACACAGGTACCTAGAGTAGCCAGATGCGCGGAGACAGCCCCTGGCAGGGAGGAGCAATGAGAGGGAAGTTGCTGTTTAAGGCGTATTGCAAGTTTTGCAAGACGAGCGCTGGACAGGGATGGTGGTGAGGGTTTCACAACAATGTGAATGTATCTAACGCCACCTACTTGTGCATGTAAAAAGGGCTAATAAGGTAAATTTTATTTTATGTGTATTTTACCACAGTTTGAAATAATTTTAAAAAGATGCTGATGCAGGGCCAGACTAATTGAATCAGACCCTCTGAGAGTGGGGCTTGGACTCTGGCCTTTTGCCAGAGCTCCCTGGAGTTTGCTGCTGCATGGTGAGTGTTATGAAGTTTGGCTCTAGAACCACAGGCCCCTGCCCTGGCCCGACTCCTGGAAACGCTCATCTTCAGGACCAAATGTCATTTGCTAGTTTGAGCCAAAACAAAAGCGAAAGTCACTGGCATTAACCTCCTGCAAAAATTCTCTTGAGCATATTCTTCTTGGAGAAAAGAAAAGAAGCTTCTGTCTTGGGTTTGCTGACAAGAAAGAGTCTTCTGTGTGCTTTTTCTATTCCGAAACAAACCTCAATCTGAATTCTCTGACCCAGGAAAAAGAAAGCTCGGGTATCTGGAGAAAGCAAATGGATCCCAGGCTCCAATCAAGGGAAGAATGCCTGGGGAATCAGAAGAACATTATGGCGTTGTATAAATTTCTGGTGAGGTTTCAGCCTGCAGCATTGTCCTGAATTCTATGCAAAACACCAGGAATGCTGATGAATTGAAAGGTGACTTGGATAATCAGGGGCCTCGGGCCTTACTGTGATGATGAAGTTAGGGGAAAAAAACAGGTTTACAGTCAGAGGAAGAGAGGAAATGAAGGAAGAAGAGGTTTATGGAGTGAGCCAGAGGACAGAGGAGAGAGTTTGCTGCAAAGCATCTGGGAGGATGATAATACACTCTAAAACAATTAAGCACGTATTCCCTTCTGCAAAGAAGGAGCAAGGAATTTGGTTTAGGTCTGAGGAAGGGAAGGACTGATGGAGAGATTACGATCCTTAAACTCTTTCATCCTTGCTACCAGTTTCAGGGTCGGGGCGTGTCTTATTCTCATTCTGAATATTTCTATCACCACACTGGTAAACTGGTGAGTTGTTTGGGGCATCACGGTCCAATAGAACTTTCTGCAATGGTAGAAATGTCCCAGTGGTGTGCAGGAGCTGGCTCTTACTGGCTTGTGGAGTTCATTATTGCATTTTCAGGAATTTTGTGAGCTGGCTGTTAAGCAGTCACTACTTAAAAATTAGATTGTATAAATTTATCATTAACTATTATATCAAAAAGGTAATAAATACTCAAAACTCACAACTTATTTTACTACATTTTTGTGCACTGAGTTTGCACTGTCCAGCATGGTAGCCAGTAGCCACGTGTGACCATTGGGTACTTGATATTGGCTAGTGTTAGTGAAGAAGGGAATTTTAAGTTAAGTTAAATTTAAATTCATGTACATTAAAAAGCCACATGTGGGTAGTGGCTACTACTGTAATGGAGAGTGCAGGTTTAGGGTGTTTGCAAAATACCTTTATCAGAAGAGCATTATTTCACATGCAGAATGAGCATCTTTCGTTTCAATGATTTTAGTTTTCATTATGAGATCATTTGGATCTGACCTTAAGTTACTTGGGAGGGTAGTGATAGAGGGAGGAGTAGAGAGTCATGGAGAGAGAGAGAGAGAAAATTTGTTCTAAACTGAATTCTCGGTGTTGCGAGGTTGCCTGCTAATGATGGCAAAAAATGCTTTAGTTTCCTGCTGTGTGGCTTCCCACGAGCGGAAGCCAACAAGCCACATGTTTGCCTGGTCCAGAGCTGAGTCTGGATGCTGGATGATGTGGACAGGCATTTCTGGGGGTCCCTTAGAGTTCAGGAACAGCACTCAACTCCTCAGATTGAGCGGGGACTCCAGCCGGGACACCCGAGCTCCCCTACCACCGTGAGTGGACTCTATTTGCAGAAGAGTGACCTCGGCTTTCCCAAGCTGCCTGAGGTCAGCCCCGGTCAGACAGCCGGGAGGTGCTTCACAATTAGCACTTAAAGCTATTACCTCAGATGTAGCCAAGCCATTTCCCTGTCCCATTCCCCCACCCCAGGTGGCTCCCCGCTTTAATTTCCCTGCAGGTTTCAGAAAGGATGCATTAAATTATAATCACTAGCTGTTTTGTGAGCAGTCTTTTGCGACCAGTAATGACTGTAATGAGAAAAAAGAGAAAAGGAAAATGGGATGATTGACGCTCCCTGAGATGCTTTAGCTGAGCCGTTCGTCAAGCAACACAAACGGATAAATGGGGCTCTTCTTTGCCCATTAGTTTGTATCTGTGTTTTCATTTGTCACTGAAAGGTGAGCCTGCTTATTAGGCATCTGCTAGACAACAGAAACCACCTTACTAACCTAAGGTGGGATTTTCAAGACGGCAAGAGTCACATGACTGCCTGCTGCAGCACTGCCTTTGCAATCTTGTTTATAAATAAGTCAGCTCTGGTGCGTCCTGCTAGGTGATTAAACTACAACTACACCTGGGACTCTTCCCATTAAACCTTTGACATCCTAGTAAAGCTGCCCCCTCCTTCCTAGCCCCAGAGCTTCTGGCTCTTTGTGCTCATCTGGACCATTGAAACAGCTTCTAATATCTTCCTAAAAAAGGTAGAGATCTAATCCTAATACTCCCACGGTCTAAAACCTTCAGCAGTTCCGTACTATCTATGAGCTTCAAGGACCTCTAGGGGGCTGACCTCATGTAACTGCATAATTAGAAGGTAAGTTCCCTGAGAGGAGGGAATTGTATCAGCCCATAGGAGCTTATAGCAAAGAGCCTTGTACTTAGCAGGAAAGTAAGAGTCTGTTGGACTGGATTGAATCTAAAGCAAAACCAAAAAGAAATTCTAATCTTTTCATTAGGTGCTGTTACTTGGATATGTAGACTCTTAAAAAAATAAGAAACACACCGAAGTATGTATTCTTTCCAAGAGGATTATTTCCAAATTTTAAAAAATAGCAGTAACCTTATCAATTTTTGATGCCTGCAATCAAAAGTTGTATGTCAGAAATCCCGTATCTTGGACCAACCCTGGCCCAGGTTCCTGGGGTACCTCAGAGACCACACCAACGCCAACCAGAGGAATTCCTGTTTGAAAACTGACTTAGAGTAAGAAAGAGAACTGAACTGGAAGTCGGGAGATCGGATTCTGCTCCTTGCTTTGCATTAACTAGCTGTATGAGAGCGAAACAAACTGTTCCAATAAACAGTGTGTTTCACTCTCTGGATCATATTTTCTCTTCTGCAAATGGAAATGGGGCTGAATGGTCACCAGTGTCTCTCAGCTCTACTATCCTATGATTTTAAAAGCTGAAACAAACTTTCTAAGAACATAGAGACCCAAAATCCATTTCTTTCTTTTCTTTTCCCCAAGAATCTTACAGATCAGAGGTTTTAGCACAAATTCCATTGAGATTCACTCAACAGACATCTGTCTATTACCAAATCTGTAGACTTGAAGGACGACCCTGTGTTACTGTTGATAATTCTGCTAACTTCTGGGTGCCCACCTGCTCTTCACACAAGGCTTTCAAGCCCCCTTGTGGAAGGATCCTAGGGAAGTTTGCTTAGACCAATCTTTTGTCAATCCTTTCTCTTCCTCAGGATGCAATTCGACGTTAACTGCCCATCAGGGCTAATTCTGAGGAACGTGCGTCATCGTTCCTGCAGTGGACTCTGTGGCTCCTTCACCAGGTCTCCCCTTCAGCACCAGCACATGCAACCCTCAGCTCCGGGGAACACCAGCTGCTGATGGCTTACAGTTGTGTCCCGCACTGAGGATTCCCAAACATCACAGGGAATTGCCTCACCTAAATGTTGTGTCCTGTGGTAGAATTAAAGATGGCGGCAAATTCGTGGTTACGCCTCCCCCTGAGAGGTACAGTTGAACCCCACCCACTCATCCACCTTAACTTCTGGTCAGGCTCTGTGATTCCCTTGATCAGTAGAATTCAGCAGAAGTGGTGCTCTGCCAGTTTCTGGGCCCAAGACATAAGAGACTAGCAACTTCCACTCTCATTTGAAAGACTCTCTAGGAGCCCTGAACTGCTCTTCACGAAGCCCAGCTACTCTGAGACCACCAGGCTGCAGAACCATAGGAGATCCAATCTGACTGTCTTAGATGAGCCTAGCCTTCCGGTCACCCCCACCAAGGAGCCAGATGTATAAGTGAATCTGTCTTGTCCCCTCCAGATCAGCCCAGCCATCAGCTCAGTACCACCAAGCATCCCCTGTCAATGATGTGTAGATAGGAAGCATCACCAGCTGAGCCCTGTATGGATTCCTGACCCATAAATTTGTAAGATATGGTAGAATTCTTGTTGTTTCAAGCTATTAAGTGTTCGAGTAGTTTGTTGCATAGCGCTGGGTAACAGGGACATGTACCCCTTCCCCAGGGGCACCTCACAGCCAATGAGCAGCTGATGAGGGACGCAGACTACAGCCAGACTTCCTGCCTCAGCCTTAAACACTCGGAAGGGCCGCCCCAGCTCCAGAGCTCCTCGAAGGATTGGCTGAGGCCTCGTTTGTAACCACCTGTGAGTCAGCTTCTCCTCAGCCTAATCCTTCCTTCCTCACTTCTTTACAGATGTATTAATATCTCCCCAGAAGAGCTTGGATGACACAGCACTCCATCTCAAGAGTCTCTTCCCAGGGAACCCAGTCTAAGATACTGCCACATTTTGCTTCCTTCAAGTGAATTTTCTCATTTCCTTTTTCTCTTTCTCTTCTCCCTTTGGGGCTGAGTAGTATTGGTAGAATACAAACTCAGCAAGATTCTAACTATAATAATATTTGGTGTCTTTGGGATACTCCCTGGTGGTCAATTAATATTTGTTGAATGACTTTTTGTTCAATAGAAGAATCAGGGGAGTTTATAAAGAGTAGTAAAATACTTTTTCACGGTGGGACAGGCTGAGGGAATTCTAACTCCTCATGAGTCAAGCATGTCCATGAATTTTTCGTCTCTCTAGTAACTTTGTAAGGTAGTTGGGAGCTGCAGGAACCAGTGTCCCACTGATTGAAATAAATGCAGAAAGAAATGCCCAGATTTCAGTGTGGCAAGCTCCAATTAGGGTGACCAGATTTTCCATCTAAGTAAAATGAAATCATTGGTTTAGCAGAATAATTAGTAAATTCACAGACAAGCAGTTCGCCTGGGCTCGTTCATTCCTCTCCGCACCTTGAGGTGGAGCACGCAATACCAGGTAATACCAAATTCAAGTAAGAGATACGGTCTTTGTTTTCCAATGCTTTCATCTAACTATACAAAGCAAGAAGAGAATAGTTATAAAGTAGCACCTTATAATTGAAGAAAGTGTAAACACTTGACAGAAACTTGAAAACAAGCACTGTGTGGGGTTCTCACTGAATTTGAATGGATAAAGTCTACCTACTGATTTCTTTTATTTATATAGTAACAACCTCCGTGCCCTGAGATGATTTCCTGAATCTCCTTTTTCATTGTTTTCTTCTTTAGTCTCCTGTTCACCATTGTTTAGGAAACACCTAGGATATGATGGGTGCCATATAAATTCCTAGAGAGAGACCAGAGAGTGAATTGCCTCAAATCAGCCCTGCTGCCTTTAGGCAACAGATTTTTCTTTTTTTTCCCCTTCAATTTTCCATGTTCCCATTAAGTCAACAACTTAAGACTAGAAAAATTCCTAGAAACCAAAAAAAAAAAAAAAAAAAAATGTTTTTAGGTTGATGCTGTCTGTCCACTTGGATATTTTCCGCAAACGTTCTAGAATGCATATTTGGTCCTTGCACAATGGAAAATATATGTATAATATAAATTTTTCATCTGGAATTGACGGAGAGATGCTAAGAAAATAAGTCATTGAAGAATGACTGGAACTTAGCCTTCTGGGGCCTCCCGGATACCTGGGGTCACATGCAATTGCCAGGCTGGGGGGTAGCGGAACGCTCAGGGCAACTGTGAAAGTGTCTGTCCATGGAGCTAAATCCTGGGGTAACGACTTCCATGGCATTTTTGAGATGTCAGCTGTCACTGTGCCAGCTGCTGCCACACTTCATTTCACCTCTTAGGAAAGTTTATTTAGTATGGATCCTGAGTTGGGGTTTCTTTTCTTCCTTGCTTTTAAGCTAGCTCTTTGTTCACAGATCACTGGAACCAATTTCAGCCATACTCACAGTTTTCTAGGTGACAGGTGAAGGGAGGACATCTGGCAGAATTTGGTGTGATCCCTGTATCTTCGAGGCCTCTGGTCCCTTCTCTCTGGGCATCCTGTTCTTCAGAGGTGTTGAGTTTCCATAGCAGACATCGAGAGTTGTGACGACATGATGCTCCCAAGGCCCCCTGAGAAACCTAAACTGTGTCTTCCACAAATCATTGAGAGCCACCCTCCCTCAAACTCAAGCTCACTGAAGCTCCAAGCTAGGGTTTCCCAGCTCTCCTTTTGTGACCCCTCTGGGTGTGCCTCAATTTACCTAAAAAGGTACTACATATGTTTCAAAGCTAAGGTGATTTTTATTCCCTTGAATTTTTCAAGTACATGTATGCAATACAGCAATTTGGGGAAGTATGACCTAGTAGAATAAACAAACACCAATTGCAAAGGGTCCTGGAATCAATGTCATAGGCTTTCTCTCCTCTGCACTGACCTCCTTGATCCCTTAATCCCAGTTTCCTAGAAAATAAAGGAAGAGGCTGGAAATAGGTCTTGGCGGGTGGAAGAACACAAATGCCTGGGAGAGGACGACCTGTGTTTTTCTCAGGAATAAGGAGGTTGCAGCTTTAATCAAACTAGGCCAATCGCTGGCTCAGAAGATAGTTTGCAGCACCTTCTGCAGCAACCCTGGGATGTACCAGGTCACACATATTCTCTGGAGTTCTGTCCGAGGAGTTTCTTAGAGAACAAAGAGCTACTTTCTAGGCTGTGGACACTCCATAATGGTCTTGCTCCTTGAAGTGAGGTCCAGGACTGACAGCGTGGGCATCACCTGGGAGCTTGTTACAAATGCACACTTTCTGGGAATTCCCTGGTGGTCCAGTGGTTAGGACTCGGTGCTCTCACTGCCAGGGGGCCCGGGTTTGATCCCTGGTTGGGGAACTAAGTTCCCGACAGCCTCATAATGAGGCCAAGAAAAAAAAAAGAAAACGCTCCTCACCACCTGAATCAGAATCTGCGTTTTCACAAGTGCCCTGGGTGAGTCTTTTGCACATTGAAATTTGAAAAGCACTGGCATAGAGGACTTAGAGACCCTCAGTACCTCCCAGAGTTGCCTGTATCATGGCCTGCACTGCCCCCCTGCTTTCTCTACGCAGCAATCTACACGGCTTTCTGCAGCCTGATCTTACCGTTCATCTTCATCTTTGTGGTCCTCCCATTATGTTAGACTCCCACCGTGTCTCCTGAGCCCTGCAGGCAGGGTCCTCTGAGATCTGGCCACGCCCACACCTCTGGCGTCGGCTGTCATCACCCCCAGCATGAGCACAGCTTCGTGGCCCTGCATGTCCTATGCTGACTCTGGCCTTTGTGCCTTGTTCTTCTAAGCTCAGTGAAAACGCCCTTCCTATTCGTCCTGCCTATCCTTTAAGACGCAGCTGAGGTCTTGCTTATCTTAGGAAGCCTTCCATAGCCTGTAGCCAGCTAATCACCAGGACACACACACAGTCACCTTCGCTCCATGCTGGGTTAGGCGCCCCTCGGGGTTCCACACCGATGCATGGGCACAGCACTCTTACTGCATCCGGACTGTTCTTACAGTCTGCCATGAGACTCTGAGGGCCTGGAAAAATGAGACAGTCTTAGGGTCCATGTAGAGTAGTGGTGAGGATAGATCCTGGAGCTAGCTGTCTGGTCGCATGTCCCAGCTCTGCCACTAACTAGGCATGTGACCTTGGACAAGTCACTTAACCTCCCTGTACTTCAGCTTCCTCATCTGGAAAAAAGACTAATTTGAGGTATCTACTTCATGACGTGGTTGTGAGGATGAAATGCAGTATCTGTATGATAGAAACATGTTTGCTGTCATGTTTTAATTATTCAGCTCTGGACCCCCAGTGACTGGCTGAGTGCCTGGCATAAAGTACATGCTCCATAAATAAGATATTGAAGGACTGAAGGTATTACAATGATTGTTCGGGTTTTGTATTATTTGACCAACCAAATCCATTACCTCTGTGACGTCTGCAGGCTTTGCATTATTAGCCCCACGTAATAAATGAGGAAGGGGTCTACGAAGTTCCCTTGCCTAAGACCTCACAACCAATTCCAAGGAGGGGCAAGACCAGTGCTAGAGCTCTTTTAGGCTTGTTGCTTTGTGCAGAGTCAATACCCCGGATGTTAAATCTGCCAGATGGAAATACAGTGGATTTTAAGGGCAGGCGTCTAGTCATGGAAACTTTTCTCCTAAACTTCTTATTACCAAAGACCAGTGACCATGCCCGCTCACCCAAAGAGCAACTGTTCACGCCTTCCTTCCACGCAGAAGAGTCTTCTGCCAGTTTCTATTCCAATTTTATAGCATCTGGCAGACAAAGTCCTTAGGATGTACATGCCAACTTGACAATTATTTATTAAAATGCTAGGATTAAGAAAAAAGTTGCAGACTGATAAAAACTGCTTTTTCTAAATATGCATGGTAAACATTTTCAATATGGCAAAGAAAATTCTCTCACAAGCACAAAGACCGAAATAACACAAACTTTCTTACTAGTTTATTCTCCCTAAATTCATTTTTGCTCTGAGTATGAAAATGAACACTCACACAACATGACAACAGCAGTAAATATTTTGTTTTGTTTTTACTGAAAGGGAAAAAAAAAATCAACTTTAATTTGAATACTAAACCATCCAGAATATCTAGCTGAAAACATGTTTTTATTATTTGCATTCTTAGGTTTGGCTTGTTATGCTTTTGGCATATCTACCGATATCACTTGCAATATTTTTTCATTTCATACATTAATATTTAATATTCTTTAAACATTGTTCAACCTTAATGGTTGTCTAATTTCTGTTTTTCATCCACAGAGAAGCTATTAATTTATGAGCATATAGGGCAGTAAGTAATAATTTGCATGAATGCCTTGAGCAGATATGCTTCCATAGGCCACCCATAGCATAGACTCTGGAAGGGGTGATACTATCTATTGGCTAAGCTCCAATGAACACTGCTTTACAAGAAGCAGAAAAAAAAGTTTTTAATCCATAAAGAAGTCTACTAAGTGAAAAATCAACAGAGATGACAGGAGCAGGTTTGTTTCTGTTCCTTTTTTTTCTTTTGTGTACTCTCTGCAGTTCCCTGCTGGGAGAGATTTGTGAAATGGCAAAGCAAGAAGCAGAAGTGCTTTGAAGGGCTGAAGACCAGCTCATCCTTTTCTGTGTCCAGAACCTGACTTTTCTTCCAACAACCCTGTCAACAGACCTCCATGTCCATACATCGCCAGCTGAGCTAACCCAAAATTAGGTCAGTTGGGTGAAAAACATTCACCGCTGAGTCAGTCAAACCAGCAGTTTAGCAATACCTAGACACTGAAATCTGCCCGACGCCTCATCCCATTGGTAATGATATTTCACATCGCGTAAATTTGACAAGTGGTTTGGACAGCGCAACAGCACCTGTGTTAAATGTTACTCTTGGAGGTACAGTTGTATATGCCTTCAGAGGTGAGAGGCTACATCTATTTGACAAGACATTAGGTTAATTGCTCTCAAAGCAATCTCAATGCTTCCCTTCTTCAGAAAGGTGTGGGGTGAGTTCCCCTTGGGCCAGGAAGTCAATGATGAAGTCAATCACCGTTCCATAAATTCTGGCCCCAGAATTTACCCTCCCTGGTACTAATGCCTGTCTCCTAGGGTTATCTTTCCTAAAATCTGGGATTTATAGTCGCCTCAGGACAGACGCCTCGCTTGCACCCTGAGGTAGGTAATTAGGTAGTTCCCTCGATAATTTGGAACAGACAAAATAATTTTTCCTCGATTATCTGCATATTACAGTTAGTCTTTTCAAGTAGCTGCGTGATTGTTATTATTCTCTTTTTAGATTTTTTTCCCCATCTTGAACAAGCTTTATGGGTAATAGCAGAAGTTTAATAAGATTTGGAATTAGTGCCCATGCTAATAAAATCTCATCTCGTAATCTGGTATTCAGAAAACATATTTAACAGAAGCAACGATTTTCCTGGCTATTCAGGAAGTTAAACTACCTAGTCTGATGCACGGAAACCCAAGCCCTTCAGTTTTAAATGAGCCTCTAAAAAGTCATCCCTGCTCTTTATTTTTTTGTGTGCTGAATTTACATCTTGGCTACAGACTTTCCAGATGTGTTTTCCTTATTAAAATACTGAAACAAAATTAGTCATGCTTAAATCATGGGAATATATTTTTAAAGCCTCATTATTTTGGATTGGGGGGTGATTTTTGTTGGTTTGTTGTTTTTGGCTAACATTTTTATGTACCAAGAAAGCACATTTGAGTATAAATTTATCCATGGATGAACTGTATGTTGCTGAATATACAGTAAACTATGACATTACTTCCTCAACTCCTTGCCAATTTATTAATAAAAGAGTTTTGCCACTTGGCATTATGTAACATAAAAACTGCATTTAAGCCTTATTAAAGATTTAGGGTACTATTATTGAAAACATAATTATTAGCATGTGATACTAATTTAGCATAATTTACTCAAACTGAGTGTATTTCCCTTCCTATAAATAGTAATAATTTAAAACAGCTTCTCTTATATCATGGGCTTTGAACGCAACACAGTCTACCTTTATGAAGCTACAGAGAGAGAAGCACAGCACTAAAGGGGCTGCCTTTGAAATAAGCTCATTTGTCACTGTTTCAGCTCAGGACAGTAGTGTCTTCAGCTTTGCTTGTTCAGGGTAGGGGTGGTCACACAGAGTCATGACCTGCCAGGGCGTCAGGGTCGGTGTTGTTGCCAAAGTTAAAAAATCGATTCCTTTTATAAAATAATGATCAACATTTAAAGTTTTTGGTTAGGGTATTTATTTCTTTCTCATAAAGGATTTTTGGGGAGATATTATAATTGGTTAACTTTATTGCCAATGATTTTATAAATATCAGGTCGGGGGAAATGCTGTGGCTTTATTTGGGAATTTCAAAATCTGAATGCACATAGAGACGCATGAGCGTGAACTGTCATGCCAACTGCAAGAGCAAAAACATTAAAGAATTCCCAACATAAGGCAAGTGGGTCAAATTAGAACCAATAGTTCTGATTCCACGGGGTCAGCCTAGTTCTTCTGTATATTTTGAAATAGACCAGGATTTCCAGCTGTGATAAGTAACAATGATAACAGAAACAGCTAGCATGTATACAGTATTTATAAGGTGTCAAGCATGGCATCTCCATTATTACATTGAATCCTCACAGCAGCATTGAAGTGGATTATTAGCGTTCCCATTTTTTTATTTGCTCAGGATCACGCAGATGGTAAAAGGCAGAGCTGAGGTTCAAACTTAGTCTGTCTGCCGTCAGCATCTGTGCTCTTAATTGAGGCATCGCATTCAGTTTGACCCATCAGCCTAGTTAACCTAAGGTCAGGGGTTGACAAATTATGGCCCTGGGCCAAATCCAGCTCACCACCTCTTTTTGTGTGATCTATAAGCTAAGAAGAGTCTTTACATTTTTAAAATTTTTTTTAAAAAGAAGTATAATATTTTGTGATATGTAAAAATTACATAACGCATAAAGTGTTACATAAAATGTCTATAAAGTTTTATTGGAACACAAGCCTCTTTCATTTGTTTACATATTACCCAAGGCTGCTAAAGTGGCAGAGTTGACTAGTTGTGAGAGAGACCAAACGGCCCGCAAAGCCAAAAATATCTACCACTTGGCTTTTCACAGACAGAGTTTGCCTGTCTGTGAAAAAGGGGTCATCACTGAGCCACTAAGGAGAAGATGCAAGAATCACCAGAAGTAAAATGGGGGCTGTTAGAATGGGTCAAATCAGAAATTAGGATCCCTAGTTCATTTACCTACCTCAAGTACAGGTATAGAAATTACCAGTTACAGCCTTGTCCGATGCTGGCGTGTTGTTCCAGGACACTCTGCAATTCCAGAATCCTCTGTGGCTGCTTCTTTCTTACAAGAAGGATAAGAAATGACATGTTGAGAAGGGGACAGAATGGTAAAAGGTGCCCCCATGCAATGTTTTTAAACACATTACAAAATCCATTTTTGTAATAAGCGTACTTTCAGGTGGAGAGAAATGATCCACTAAGATCATCCCAATAACATTCCTACCTGGACAGTATTTTTTGTAAATTTTAAGACTTCCAAATAAAATTCTTAAAAAAAAAACCTCTTTCAAAATGAGCAAGAGTTCCATGGTTAATATTTTCCTAAGTGTCATAAAACTTCACTGTAAATAGCACTTGCTGAAAATAAAACCAGACCTTGTTATTTTTTTAAAACATAAACAGTGTTTTGAATGAAATTAACTATTTTCAGGTATAAACTGTATTTTAATATAGCCATCCCTCGGTATCCGAGTAGGATTGGTCCCAGGACCCCCAAGTCCAAGGATGCTCAAATTCCCTCTATAAAATGGCATAGTATTTACATATAACCTACACACATCCTCCTGTATACTTTAAATCATCTCTAGATCACTTATCATGCCTAATGCAATGTAAATTCTACATAAATAGTTGCTGGCTCACCACAAATTCAAGTTTTGCTTTTTGGAACTTACAAGAAGTTTTTTTTGGAATATTTTCAATCCATGGATGCAGAACACATGGATACAGAGGGAAAACTGTATTTAGAATTAACTAAATATTACCTCAAAGGAACCAAACGTTAGAAATAGATATTTGTGCCTGTTTTGGAAGCAAGGGTGAATAAAATCATTTGTTCTTTAAAATATTTTAAATACTTGCTCTGGAATAACATTTGCATTATTATTTTGCATAATGGCTATAAAATGGATTTGTTCAGCAGAGAGAAATTTCAAGCTAAGTTATACCAAATCCCAAGTAGTGATTTTTTAAATAAATCTCAACATCCAATTGTTCAGCCATCACCCTAAGGAAATGAGATGCTTCAGGAAATGTGTACATAGGGCCAGGCAGCTCTGGATTTTATAGACCAGAATTGAGATGTAAATGTTCCACTCCGCTCAACTAACACCCATCCATTCCTTCCCTTTTAGTGCCACGTTCTCTGTTATTAGATCCTGGAGCCACAAAGATGACAGACACAGTTACTACCCTTATTTGGAGTCTCAACTACAATTCTTACACTTTTTCCATATATCTACTTTGAGGGGGCATGGAGCGGTTCTCCTCTGATTATTCTGTCCCACCTGGTTATGTCAATCTCTCCCACAGGCTGTCTTACATTTACAGGAGAATCTTTAGGGCATCATTCCACATATCCTTCCTGGTCTCCTGAATAGAAACGTGCATCCTGCTGACATAATAATGACTGGATCAGTTATCTATTGCCACAATAATTCTACACAATGAACAATCATAATATTTCAATAGATTATCACAATACACACAGCTCCTGAGTCTGAGTTAAGCTCGTCTGGCCGCACTCAGCTGAGGCCTGGCAGCAGGTCGGTACCTAGATTTGCTATGTTGTGCTGGGCTATCAGTTGGTCGATCCAGGTTGGCTCAGCTCGGCAACCTGCAGGCTCGCCCAGGCACGTCCTTCTCACGGACATGGCAGAGGGCAGGAGTGAGCAAGCCCAATTACTGCAAGATACTCTTCAAGTTTCTACCTGTATTACACCAGCTGACGTCCTGTTGGCCAAAGCGAGTCGCATGGCCAAGCCCTGTGTCAGAAGGGAAGGGTCATGCAAAGTGACATGGCAAACTGTATGAATGAGGGGACTGGTAAAGCCCTGGAGCCGTGCAATCTACCATGCAAGGGAGCACAACTAAGAACCCCAAAGGTAAACTATTTTCATTGTAAAATACGTAGGTACAAATATGTATACATACATCAATAAGTAAGAATCATATTGTGCAACAATTTCTAAACATCACTCTGTAATTTAGAGGACCTTAACAAAGTGACAAACTCCATCTGCTGAGTTTAGTCCTGCTCAGCCCTTTCAGAGGACCTCCCACAGTTCAGGAGACGCTTAGAGATGGGGCAGCTTAAAAGCCAGGTGAGTCCCAGGAAGACGGCTACTACAGGACTTGACCTAGAGAACAGCAGAAAACCTATCACTTCTCGCTTGCTTGTTAGAAGCAGGTCAAAGGTAAATACGAACACCTCCAATCACCAGTTAAAAGAAAGCTCATATTGTATCCATCTGCAGAAAAATACTCTACTTCCCCTCCTGGCAACTGCAGCATGCCTAGTAAAGGGAACCAATACCCCCTAGCCCCACCCGTTTGGGGATATAACTGCATAGAACTTCACTAAACCAACTAAAATTAGACTAAAGTAATCTACACTAACTCAGTGAGTGTGGGAATGCTGATGCTGATAAGGAAACAGAGGCATCGAGATATACCACAGAAGAGCAGTTAACAGGCAAATGGGCACAGCTTATGTGGCCCTTGGTGAGAAGAATTTACTACACTCTCTTTTTTTACTTTTTAAATTGTGGTATGCACTGTGGTAACCTAAAAGGGAGGCAAGTCCAAAAGGGAGGGGATATCTGTATGCGTATGGCCGATTCATTTTGTTGTGCAGTGGAGGCTAATACAACATTGTAAAGCAACCATACTCTAATAAAAATTAATTTAAAAAATAAATTTAAAAAATAATAAATTGTGATTAAAAACCACAAAACATGGGCTTCCCTGGTGGTGCAGTGGTTGAGAGTCCACCTGCCAATGCAGGGGACATGGGTTCGTGCCCCGGTCTGGGAAGATCCCACATGCCGCGGAGCGGCTGGGCCCGTGAGCCACGGCCGCTGAGCCTGCGTGTCCGGAGCCTGTGCCCTGCAACGGGAGAGGCCACAGCGGCGAGAGGCCCGCGTACCGCCAAAAAAAAAACAAACACATAACATGAGATCTACCTTCTTAACAAAATTTTAAGAACACAGTACAGTATTGTTAACTATAAGCACAGTGTACAGATCTCTAGAAGTTTCCCGTCTTTCGTGGCTGAAACTTTATACCCATTAAACAGCAACTCCCCGTTTCCTCCTCCCCCAGCAGCCACCATGCTACTTTCTGGTTTTGTGAGTTTGTTTCAGACATGTCACATCAGTGGAATCACATAGAATTTGTCCTTCTGTGACTGGCTTTCTTTACTTAGCATAATGTCCTCAAGGTTCATCCATGCTGTAGCATACGGCAAGATTTCCTTCCTTTTTCATGGCTGAATAACGTTCCACTGTGTGTATACGCCACGTTTTCTTTATCCATTCATCATGGATAAACATTTAGGTAGTTTCCACCTGTTGGCTGTTGTGAATAATGCTGCAGTGAACATAGGAGTATAAATCTTTCTTTGAGCTCCTGACTTCAATTCTTTTGGCTATATACCCAGAAGTGAGATTACTGGATTATATGGTAGTTCTAGTTTTAATTTTTTGAGGAATTTCATGCTGTTTTCCATAGTGGCCGCACTACTTTTCCCGCCAACAATGTACTTGGGTTCCAATTTCTCCACCTCCTTGCAACACTTGTTATTTTCTGAGGGGTTTTTTTGTTGTTTGTTTGGTCTTTTTGTCTTTTTGTTTCTATATTGACAACCCTAACAGGCATGAGGTCACATCGCATCGTGGCTTTGATCTGGGCTTCCCTGATGATTACTGACATGGAGCATCTTTTCACAGACTACACTTATTTAGCCAGATAATGGTTAAGGGCCACATTTATTTTACAGTATTTAAAAAAAGGATAGGTTCTTTTGGTATATGTTCCTCGGAGTCTCAGATACAAAAAGCGATTTCACTTTTTAATACTTGTTTCACATTTTAATAATGATAAAACACTTAACACAACAAAACGGCACAGATTGTTTACAGAAAACATCAAGAATTCCTATTCAATCTCTTAGAATAGAGAGTCTGCCTTCACTTAAGGAATTTTGTAACCACTGTCAGCAAAATTAATCTTCAGTATTTAACATCTCATCCCTCCTCAAAGACATGAATAATGCGATCATGAGCATTTTTCCATCATTGCAAAAAAGGAAAGAAATGGAAATGAAAGAAATTCAACCATAAAGGAAGTGCTCATTCTACACTTAGACTTTGATCAGTGCCAAATGAGTTGTGCTTATTGAATCAACAGGATCACTTTAACATGTGACATATGTCATGCACTAGCCCTCCACTCTGGACAGGCTACTCAACTTTAGGGCCCAGCACAAGATGAAAATGCATGGCCCTTGTTCAAAATTTATTAAGATTTCAAGACAGCAAGTGCAGAGCATTAGACCAAGTTCCAGGATCTTCTACGTAGAAGGTAGTCACATGCCCGTGAAGCCAGCCCTGAACCCATGGTAAAAAGAAAAGAGGCTCATTTGGGGGTATCTCTCATATATCAGAAAACTATGCATAACCAGCTCAGGGCTCTCAAAGTAACAGTAGGGGTGATAGTGAAGGTCCTTAAAAATCTAATTGGGAAAGAATGTCCACAAACTGCACCTATATCAAGTTTATCAAGTATATCAACTTGATATCAAGTTTTTTTTCCTAGAAAATTCCAAAAGATCACTTAATTTCAACACCCACCCAGACATTCACTTTGAGGCTGAGTTTTGCAGTCAGCCAGAGCCAGGCTACAGAGCGGAGTTACTTCCCTCCTTGTCATGATTAATTTCTCAGCAATCATTGTCAGGGGAGAGAAAAGTTTCTGAGAATTAGACAAGCTCACAATATCCCCAGTCACTATGAACAGTTAGTTCAGGGGAGACTTTGGGGAGACCCAGATCAAGCCTGGCTTTACCATGCTCTATATAACTTATTAACCTTAAACAATGAAATGGTTATGAGGATGAGAGAGGAATTTAAATGAACAATGGGAAATCATCTTTCCCAAGTACTTGCAATTAGCAACGATCCCCGGAATTTCACAATATGAAAACATACATTTTGAGAAACCCAGCTTTCCAGGACTCACCACTTAAGTAATCAGAGGAAGTTTCCTTTAGCTTGTGGTGATTTACAAAGTGAGTCGGTGGCCTTTTCACCTATTATTGTTGTCACAAGATTTATTTCCTCTACAAATGCTTTCATTTATTTTTTTTAAAAAAAAGAACATAACCAGCAATACAGTCAGATCATGAGTGATTTCTTCAATTTTTTAAATTACACTAATGACATAATTAATAACTTTAATACAAAAACTATGGCTGTCAGATGGGCACATCATCCAATCAATGGAAACAGATCATTTTCTCTTATGTTTAATGATTCTCTCAAGAAGTGAATCTAAGAAAACAGGAGTCAGTCAATGAGGGACTCGCACATATTGTCTCTCTTATCAGTAGAACTGAAAACAAAGGTTTCCTTTATTGTGTAAATTTCAACCATTGGAAATCAATTGTTGTACGCAGAGGGAGGGAGCTGTATAGGGTGGACACCAATGTCTGGTTTTTATATTGTAAAATCCCAGCAGAATGTATAATTATTGCCTACCACGGCTTTTCGTGATTGTCCAAATACTCTGCAAATCAAGATGAACATCTTTCAGGAAAATTCTGATTCTTTAAACCACGTCTTATACAGTAGGGAGCTCAGAGAGTCTGAGACCCTATACAGCCCCATCCTAACTTTGTCGTGTGTCAGTTGGGTTCTTGTAAAGATTGGAGACACCCTGCCGGACGCGGGCGGGCAGTGCAGTGAAGCTGTGATGTTTGCACACGTGGAGACTTGTCTCTAGTTTCAACCGGTCTGCAGAGCTGTGGAGGGCTTCTCTGAACTCGGAGCTACCCATGAAGAAGATGAGACACAATCACAAGTTCTCTTAGATTGCTCCTTTCAGATGCAGCCTAAGTATAGAGGTAACACCACCTGCACCGCTGCCATCCGCTTTGGGGATTTGGAAGAGCCATGTAGGAAATAGGACAGAAGCAGCAGCATCTGGAATACAGGCTAACATCCCATGTTAACCCATTAAAGACAAGGTCTTCCTTCTTAACTTCCTGTTCTCTTTAAGCCCAATTCCATCTATTAAATGCCCTTATTGTTATTTATGGTGCAAGGGCCGCACCCTAAATTCTGTCCTAACTTTTTCCATTTGCAGTGTCATTTGATTTCGCCGTTTCTTCAACACTTACCTCGAGACAAGGCTTTCATAGCCTCCACACTGTCTCCCCAACCCCACCCCTCTTGTACCACACACTGCATCTCACAGCCAGGCTGAGCATCCTGAAACACAGCCACCAGCATGCCCTTCCCTTCCCGCTCCCCAGAATGGCTCCCCCGGTCAACCAGCTAGGTCTCCACGTCTCCACGGTCCTTTTCCTCATTCAGGTCTGAGGAAGCATGGGTTCGGGATCAGGACCACAGCTTTCATTTTCAGGAATTCGATTTTATGAGCCCACCCAAGGTCATTGACACCAACCAAACTCATGCAGCTGCGTTGTGAGTCAGAGTAAGTTTTCAAGGGAGATGTAACCACTAGGTGACTCGAATGTTTCTCCAGCTGCTCAGTGTTTTCCTTAGAAAGAAACCGAAGAATGCTTAATAGTTGGAGAGTTAGAACCTAGGAAGCTGATTGATGTTAATGAACAGCGTAAGTGTGTGATGAGAGCCAGTATCAGTCAAAAAATGTTTATTGCGGGCTTCCCTGGTGGCGCAGTGGTTGCGCGTCCGCCTGCCGATGCAGGGGAACCGAGTTCGCGCCCCGGTCCGGGAGGGT